>NC_056750.1:188964230-189264230 GCF_019279795.1 Protopterus annectens | reverse complement strand
CTAAAACAGCTCTCGTCAGCTCCTTCAGCTAAACCCAGGGTAGGGTGTACCTACTTTCCAACTGCACTTGAGCATGATATTGCACAATATACTTCAGCTTTGAGAAGAATTTGACTGCTCCTGTACAAAGCATGGCTTGGTATAGGCAGGCTAGCAACTACTGCTTGATGCAATATGGTAGGGAAAATAAAGTTATACTGAACAAGAGAGTCTCCACAGACATGACACAGATTTCTGGTTCCCAGGAAAATTAGGTTTCACTTTACAATTCCAGAATACTGAAATATCAAAATTCAGTATCTGGAGACTGTAAAGAAAAACACTGAAAAACCCGAAACTCCAAAAAACGCATAATTCAAAACCACGACTGGCTACAAACACACTCCACACACAAACAAGCACTCGTACACCTTCCTCCCTACACTACAAACCAACAAAACACACACACACACAACAAGATAAACAGACGCATGGACCCTACATATAAGCAGGGGGTCAAGCCCCCCCTGCACCCCCCCACACAGGGGTCAAGCCCCCCACTACTTATATATACTAACTCCAATGTCACACTAAAAACACAAACACACAAAAAACACCACTACACATTCTACACTCCCATTGCACAAACACACATCACATACGTACAAATACCACCAGTCTCAACACTTACACACTCACAGTCTTACCTACCTACCCTAACCCACACCACAAAACTCCAAACACACACACATTAAAATCCCTAGCCAAAACCCCTAGTAAAAATCACTTACCTGAATCTCCAGCTACATCCACATACCACACCACACATCACGAACACAGAGAATCACATGGCACATACGCGCCTGCACAACAGCGGACATTTCCGCAATTGGGATTCTGCACTTCACGCAAGTGCATTTTCGACACTTTGGTCTTGAGCTACTGAAATTCAATATTTCAGTAGTTCGAGATTCGGAAGTGAAACTGGAAAATTAAGGTAATGACCAGGAAAAAGTGAGCCAAGCATCAGAGGCAGATGCAGGCAGAGAGTGTATTTTATCAAAAATAATATGGCTTTTTTTTCAGTATACCATAGTCTGACCCACTTTAAAGTTTTTTTGATTTTAATAATTATCTCTTAATGCACCAGCTAATTAGTGCTCTATCCTATATGACCATTAAAAGTTCAATAGGCCTTTTGTATCTAATGCTTTTCCTGTGATTACCTAAATACAGCTGCTACTGGTTAATTCGGATTTCTTTACTACATCTAATGACTGATAATATCAGTCAAGTGATTTATAACAATGTAGTTAATTAATATGTTTCAGACATTTTTGCACAAGTCCTTACAGGATCAATAACAGACTTACTGACCTATTGTAACTGAGTCATGCATAAGTCCCTCTCAGGAAGCATAACTGTCTTTTAGTCAACTGCTATTCTCCCTTCATTAACAAGACTATTATAACTTATTCTTTATAATTTTAATATCTGTTCCGCACACAGCTTTATTAAACAAAATTCAAACATACAAGGAATGTTGAGGTTTTTATCTTATTTAACATTATATTTAGTTAATTCCCGTGTTTCTATTTCACCTACTTCATCATATTTACCAGTTTAGACCTTAACAGAATTCAACAAAACAGATTGTAGTTCAAAGAAAATACTGTAGTGCACCACACAGCAAAATCAAGGGAACTAAAATGTGTTTTTGCCATGCCAAACCAGACTGAGCATGGGAGGAGGAAATCACTTACTTTTAAAAAAATAGGAGACAGAGGTATTTTTATGGTTTGCAGCTTTAGACAACATCCAGTTAAGAATATTATATGTGCTAGGAATGTGGATAAGTATGTGTACAATACGAAGTATGAGGTTCTATCCTCGTGTAAAAACACTGCACATACTGTTCTTGTTTTCCAAGTGGTAGACATCAATAAATCTCTAGAGTCACTCTAATATTGGCCATTTATTTTACCATTTTACTTTTGCCCTGTAACTCAGACGATCTTTTCCTAGTTCTTATCTTCTATAAGTTTTACTTGACACTCACTAGTGTGACTTACCTCCTTGCTATTCCATTAGTCATGTATTTTTTTTTTCTGATCTTAACTGTTTGCTGAAAGCAAACAATTGCTTTTTGTTGTCTTTCACTCATTAATAAATTTAGCTCCACAGCTGTTTTCAGTATCAGTGTCTGCCTCCTCTTGTCTGTTATGTAGCTTTATCCGGTCTTCCTCCATATTATGAGTGCATAGTCTGTTGAATAAATTGAAAATTTTATTTCTGTAACCATTTGTGCTCATATGGCTGTTTAATCCTTTGTTCTTATTTCTTAATATTGGGCTAACCTCATCGTATGTATTCCTAAAGAATACCTGGAATCTTTTGAATGTTTCAATGAAATCATGTTACTGTAGATCTTACAAATCATTATTTTGTTTATTCATTCTCCAATTATATCATTTATGCAATTTGGTTTTGTGGGGTGACAAAGTCAAACCATGCTTTCGACAGATGAAAGCCCAATAAATTAATTCTGGTAAACTCGCAATCTGTTGGTGAACCCCCCCATCCCTACACACACACAAGCACACATACATACACATACGCGCACACACACACACACACACACACACACACACACACACACACACACACACACACACACACACACACACTCACATGTGTTAACATATATAAACAAAACACCATTAAGTCAATTTAGGGTACTGTCAGTTAACATCTCTGGGTTGTAGGAACAATCATGCCACATAGCAAAAGCTCATTCAGACGCAGGCATAATATGTAGACTCCACACCAAAGACAGTCTAACACAGACTCAACTGGAGTACCAAGTGCTGTGAGGAATCATATTGAAAACTTTTACCACTTAGAAAGCAACTTTCTTAAAGTTAACAACATCTCAAATTAACTTTACTTCCACACTCTAAAATGATGCCAGCCTACTGCATATTGTGAAGAGTGACCATACGTTGGACAATGATTCTTACAGTCCTCTGAGTATGTGACTTAAAAGTGGGTATAGCTGCAATGTGTTTGCCACTAGTATCATTAACATTTTTGTCCAGTCTTCTTCATCAACCCCGTTTTCCCCATTTTTTTTCTACATGGGGTCAGGATGTCTTATCAACTGTTACCATCTCTCTCTCTCTCTCTCTCTCTCTCTCTCTCTCAATTCTATGCTATATTCCTACCTTCTTCATCACTGATCGCTGACTGTAGAAGGTCTTCCCTCACAGAATCCACCTACCTCTTTCCTGGATGCCCTCATTTCTTCTTGCCTTCTTCCTGTCTCTCTCAAATCTTCTTCACCGGGTTGTCTTCTGCTTTTCAGCATATCTGCCTGAACCACCATAACCTGCTCCCTTTGACTTTCTCTGCAATTGGTGCTACTTTGTCTTCTGCTTTGATGTCCTCATATCTTCATCTGTCCCACAGTGTACATCCTACTACCCTCCTCAGGCACTTCCACTGCATAACTGTGCATCATCTCTAGGCCTTTACTGCCAAGGTTTCTGTACCATACAGTATAACTGGATGCACCACTGTTTTATACACCTTACATCTCAGCTTCTTTGGCATTCTTCTGTCATACACTACCCCTTACTCTCTGTGCCTGTTGGCTGCAGCCCCTATTATTCTAGCTTTGACCTCATCATTCAGACTTCCCTTCACCTTAACCAACCCTCCCAGATACTTGAATCTATTATTCTGTTCCACTATGTTCCCTTCTATCTCAATTCTCATCTTCTTCTGATTTCTACCATTTGTTGCCATTACAGCTATCTTATCTGTACCCAGTTTCATCCCATGTGCCTCCAGTTTTGCATTCCTTTCCCCTGTCCTTTGCTGAAGTTCTTGCACAGTCTGCCCGCAATCCTTCATCATATGCATGCAGCAACTTTGTTGACATGTCATCTTTGGCCTATTTCCTAATGTAGTCCATCACCAGAATGAGCATTAGTGGGCTCAGGGCTTATCACTGATGCACACCCACTCCCACTGAGCCCACCTCTGTGAGCCTAAATACAGTTTGTAGTTGAATCACTGGATCCTTGTGCATAGCCTACATAGATTCTCCCAATGTTTCTGGTGCTTCAAACCACTGCAGGACTGTGCAAATCGTTTTTTTGTGACCCTGTCATATGCTGTCTCCAAGTTTAGGAATGTCCAGTTGGACTCTTTCTTTATTTCTAGCTTATTGTCAACTCTCTGTCTCACTGCAAACATTGGATCAGTTGTGCTACATACTGAATGGAATCTGAACTGCTCATCTCTCATCTTTCTTTTTACTGCCCTGCATAATTGTTTACCAGTCACCCTTTCCTGAGCTTTCATGCAGTGTGACAGGAGTTTGATATCTCTGCACTGCACAAGTTGTGAATGCCACCTTTGTTTTTGTACATTGGCACTAGTATGCTTATTCTCCAGTCATCTGGGAAACTTCTTTCTCTCTATACTACTATGAGTACCCTCTGGAACCACTTTTCCCCTGTCTTAGCCAACATCTTGCTAACATCAACTGTGACTTCATCTGAGCCTTCTGCTTTTCTTAGAGTTGTTCATATTTCTTCTGTTGTGGTCTTCCCTTCTTCTTTCTTTGTTGGTTGTGTCTCGGGCAGTACAACTTCTGTAGAGTTTCTTCATTCAGAAGCTGTTGGACATACTCCTTTTCCCCTGGTGAGCAGGTTGTTGCTGGCATCCCTTATGAAGGGTGTTTGTCTATCTTTGTCTTCACCTTGTAAGTCACCTTGAGTCATTTTCAAGAAGCTGGTAGAGGACCTCTGATGCCTTGTTCTTTGCTATTGTGACTCTTCTCTCAGCATCTTTGTTAGCCAACCAGTATTTCTTCTTAGCCTGCTCTGTCTTTTCTGTCTCCCACTTTTTTCTCTACTCCCTTTTTCTTTTGATGTCTTCCTGGACTTCTGCATTCCACAACCAGCTTATTTATTTTGCTTCTATACCTGGCTTGGTCACAAATCAGTTCTATAGTCTTCACACATGCTGTTGTGTGGCACTGCCATTCTTCTTAATACAACTCCACCTATCGTCTCTTTTTCCTGAGGTGTTAGGCTTTCACTCCAGTCAACTTCCAGGTCTTCAGCCTAGTCTCTGTTGACCTTAGAGCCTTCTCTGACCACATCTTGCAGCTGGTTTATTCTGTGGGTTGATTGTTTCACTGGGAATGACTTTGCAATCACTGATTCTACCCCAATGCCCTGTCCTTACGAGGAGAAAGTCTACCTGAGTTGCATGTTGATCACTTTTCTATGTGATTTTGTGACTGTCTGCCTTGCGGAACTATGTGTTGACCACCATCAAGCCGTTTGCCAGACAGAAGTCTAAAATGGCATCTCATTTTTAATTTTTTATTCCTGTTGCCCCACTCATGTGGATTTGGGCAGTGCTCATATCCTGTTCTTTTTGTCCCAATTTGTGCATTCTGCTCACCCATTTTCAACCCCACATCGTATTGTCTTGTTTTTAGTAGATCTTGCAATAGTATCAGAAAGCACTCTTTTCCTCACTATCACAATCCTGTTGTGGGATATAGGCTGAGATTATGAATAGTACCCTACCCATGTTAAACTTTAATCCCTTTCAAAGCTGAACCATTGTTTTATATATCCATGACAATTCCCTATCATATAATGCCATTTCCGCACAAGTCTTGAATTTCATGTCACTTTTATAAACTATGTAAAAACAATGCCTGCCTAAGTTGTATTAATATTCATAATATTAGTGGTAAATGTTCTTACCAATCAGTGACCACAAGTGTGAAACTAAATAGTGAATCGCTTAGCCCACCCATCATCCAACCCTACTGAACTTCACTGCGCTACCAGCATCCTAACTCCAACCCTGTAGCTCCAATCCAGTCTCTACCTCTAACCAAAACACTCATTTCCCTTATCTGGAAATCCCTGATTGGTTGCTAACCACAAAACTTTATTCCTGATCCCCGACCCTAAAAATTACCCCCCACGCTCTAAAATTAAAGTTCCTTCCCTGATGCATAAAGCAAAAGTCCCCACTCACTCTTTAACCCTAAATTCACTCTTGCTCCCTAACCCTAAACTTCCCTCCTACCTAAACCTAAATCCCCCTCCCAGTCACTTCCTAAAACCCTAGCCTGCACCTCATCCTACTCTCTCCCCATGGTTGCTGCAATAACATTGCAGAAACGTGGCTACTGTAATCAGGCAAAGTGCTACCACTCCAGTCTCTCCTTATGGCTGTCACACCTCTCCCAAAAATGTAGTCAAGTTTGAGCATAAATGATCTGCTGTGTGAGCTACAGGACACCTGACACCCTGGCTGCAAGATAGTGGTATTCAAGCATCTGAGACTTAGATGCTTGTAATAGACCCCTTTTTCAGACTCTTTGGCCTTCTTTGAAAATGCAATTTAGGTCACTATAAAGTGACGTACTTTAGATGTTATGAACAAAAATATATTTCCTCCATTTATCTACAATGGTGGTGCTGTGAGTCAGTGAAATACATAGATGGTCTGTGAAAATAATGCTTATGCTTCTTTTCAATTGAATTAATCCAGTGTGTGTTTATTATGTGTAGACAAAAAGGCTTTCATTGTTCATTTACATATTCCTCAATACAAAACGGTGAGCATCAAATTTCATTAAGTGTTTACAGTTATGGATTGTACAAAAAATTAAATAGTCTCTAAACCATGCTGTTATAAATCAATTAAAAATGTGTTATTTTACATTAAAGGTTTTGCTTTCATTAGAACGGAAACCTTTTTTTGGCTTCACTAGTCTTTACAGATGTTTTCTAGTGACTTAGTTCATGTAGGTAACACTATCAGGCTGCATATAGATGTAAGATACTGCATTTAATAATAGCATGCATACAAAGGTACTTATAAAATCTAGGTTAGTCATAAGCATAGCAACACATCAACATTATATTTAAAAGTTAGCATGTTATACATGTCCAGGAAAAGAAGACATGCCACCTGTGATCTTAGCAGTGTAATTTGAGAACTCCAACATGAGTGACTTGTGGCCTACATGTCTATTTCAGTTAATTGTCCCTGGATATATTGGCTCCCATTTAGGTGAACTCCTTGCATAAAATACCATGTGAAACACATGTCAGTGAACATCATAGCTGCCTTAGAAATAACAAGGACTAGTTGTTACATAGTGCAAAAAGTATGTGTGCACCCGGTCCCCTTCAAAACATCTAAAACCCATAACATCTAATTTCATAACATTGAGACCAGAACATCTAAAACCCAAAACATCTAAAACCCATAACATTGAATTTCATAACATCTAACAGTACAAATCACATGAAAATAACATCCCCTCCAGATATAACGACATATAATGACACCAAACACACTTTTTACTATGTTTCAGCAGGGGGGGGGCTTGATACAGTGGGGTCAGGAAATTAAGTTTTTCCCACTGTAGTGTGATCTTGGACTTGGTATATTTAATTTATGGGGGGGGCAGAACCCCTCACATGGGGGTGCAGGGGGGCTTGCCCCCCCTGCATAAAACATAGTAAAAAAATGTGTTTGGTGTTGTTACACGTGGATGGGATGTTATTTTCTTGTGATTTGTAGTGTTAGATGTTATGAAATTTGATGTTATGGGTTTTAGATGTTTTGGGTTTTATATGTTCTGGTTTCAATGTTATGAAATTAGATGTTATGGGTTTTAGATGTTTCAAAGTAGACCCGTGTGCAACAGCTTAATGGCTTTGGCACTAATCCCCATGCAGGCACCATTGACAAATTTGTGCTTCTGAATATAAACCGATAGGTTGTATGCTGGACAACTAGCTAGTTATCTGACAGAACCAATGTGGTTAATATCCAGATGTGACTTCTAAAAAAAGAATTGACAGTGGAGTACCTCACTATTCGGTATTTGGCCCTCTGCTATATGGCAATCATTTTATAGACCTTCAGGATAATTCTCCTGGACTATGCTTTTTCAAAATTTGCAGATGTCTATAAATTGGGTGTTATTATTTGATTTCTAATGACTCACAATTGCACCAACATGAGTGAGAGTATGTTAACAACTGAAGCGAAGACAATATCCCAAATTAAATGTGGAAAAATGTAGCGTTGTTCATTTTGTTAAACAAAACATTTCTGCATCATACCCCATAGACACTATATCCATCTAAACAGACAGTGTCCTAAGGGAGATAAGCACTCTTGTTTATTATTCCTTATCATTTGACCATCATGTCTCTGCAGTAGTTAAGGAAGCCTTCTACCTGGCTCATCTAATTTCTGATGGGATCTCCTCTAGATACAAAGAAGTCTTAATTCACCTTTACTCATACCTCATCAGACCCACTATCAAATATCATGCACCTTTTGACATGCATCTGTCAAAAAATATCACTCTGGTTAAGACACCTCAGAGATTACTAACTAAAAAGATTAATGGACTCAAGGCCCTCAGTTATTTGGTCATACTGGCAGCCCACTTCTTGTACTCAGTCTCTTATGAACTCTGCAACAGAAACCTGCATCTAGCCTTTTGAACCATGAAAGATCCAGCCGTCTTTGAACTCCTGTTCCTTCACAGAAATAGTGGATCCTCAAATACCCAGTTAACTGACCTAAACCTTCATTAACTGACAAAAAAGACATGTTGGCATAGTAGACTCATAACCTACCACATCCCACACCTCTGGAAAAAACTTCCACTGCATATGAAACAGCGTAGCACCTGTGCCCTCTATAAAGTAAACTTAGATAACTAGATGGGCAGCCTTGAATTCCCCACAAGCTGGAGGGAACTTTTTAATATGGTTTATTGGCTAGGCAGTTATCCATGAATATGTTATCTTTTAACTGGCCATCTGCATAATGACACTATAGACAATTATACTCTAGATGACAAGATAATTAGTTAAATATATTCATGTAAGAAGCATTACAAAGGATAAAAAACAATTTTGTACAAGGACTGTTAAAATAAACTGATCAATGATGCAAGTTATTAATTCTTATAATGACAGCATTTCCTGGTTTGGTATGCGAATATACATTTATTGTGGGTGAGTCTTTGTATTATTTTCATTGATTAAACTGGTTTATATGATCATAAAAAGAAAAGTGTTAATGATTATTGTATACATATACGTCCTGTACATAAACAGGACATCAGTATTCTTTTATCACAATTCTATAGGCTTAGACACACCCACTTGGGTCATACATTTTATAAGAATTTATGGATGCTCAAATCAAGAGATTGTACTGTCTGCATTCAATGATTTATATGAAGAGCAAGAAAGTGTAGAAAGTGATATGGCAATATCGTGGACAATAGGCAAGCCATATGACAAACATCTGAGACAGGAAGTATGAGAATTTTCTCAACACATATCAATATAATGAATACAATGGTAAAAGCAATGTTATATGTTAAATCACCACAGCTGTTGGCATATGAGAATCAAATATACCTAGAACTAACAGTAATGTATGTGTACAACCTTATGCATTATCTAGCTAAAAGTAGTAGCAATCAGTAGCCTGAAAAATCAAAACATCATGAATGTGGATGCAGGATATGATCTGCTGGAATCAAATATCTATTTGTACAAGTGTCAGCAAACCTAGGCTAGGAATGTGTTTCTACAAAAATAGTCAAGGTGTTGAAGGCAGATGCAATACCATAGGTTCATAGGTTCATTGGTAAGTACTAGGATATCTGCCAAAGGGCATCTATAAGCCTAGCCAGAATGTGCTGGCTTTCGTTTCCCCCTCTGATTAGTTCCCTGTGCCTCTGTCCAGCAGAGCCATTAGTTTCCTGTGCCTCTGTCCAGCAGAGCAACTGCAGTGATCCCCGGGGTAAATTTCCTGTTTCTCATCCACTCGTCAAGGTTTCTCTTGAAGAGTGTTAGTGAGGGGCTCTGCCTAATGTAGATTGGAATCCTGTTCCAAAGCATGGGGAGTCCCTAGGACAGGAATCTATCCCTCCAGCACATCATATTTATTGTTGTGGTGAGGTTTAGATCCCTAGAGCATGTGGCTCTCTGGGATTTGTTTTTTTTTGTAGGTGGAGCATGTCCATCAATTCTGGGTTGGACATGGCCTTGTATGTCAGGCAGAGATCACCTCTGAGTAAGCGGTATGCAACTGAGTACAGCTGGAGTTTCTTCACTCGGGCTGCATAGGGCATCTGTTTGAGGCCAGTAATCCTCTTGGTGAGGTACTTCTGTGGTCTTTCCAGCTGTTGCAGGTGTCTTGTAAGGTACATCCCAAATGGAGAGTTGAACTCTATGATGGGTTTGATGAGTGATGAGTAGAGGGGCACAATAACTTCTTTTGTTCTAGATGCGAACCCTTTTGTGATTAGGTGGACCACATAGAAGGATTTTCTAACCACCTTGGCAATGTGATTATCAAAGGAGAAATTGCCATCTACTTGGGCCCCCAGATCCCTTATTACATTTTTTTGTATTTCAAGGACTACCATGTATGTGGTAGTTCACAGGTACTTTGTTTTTTCCAAAGAGGATGACTATGCACTTTTTGGCATTTAGCTTGAGGCCATGATTTTGACACCAGGTATCCTTCTCAATGACACCCATCTAGAGGATGTCTGTATCAGCTGGACAGTCAATTATGGCCCCGAGTTTGCAGTCATCTCTGGACTTGGTTAGCCAGTCCTCCTGTGCTTATCTGAACCTCTGAGAAGTATATACCGAACAGGAGACGTTCCAGGACTGAGCCCTGGGGGACGCCACTTGTCACCGGTTTAGAGTCGAGCCTAGAGCCTGCAACTCTCACCATGTGGGTTCAATCTGTGAGCCAATTAGCAACCCATCTCATGATGTAGGGGTTTATGTTCAGGCTGGTGAGCTTGTCTATAATACCAGAATGGGGAATAGTGTCGAAAGCCAAATTTACCAAGTCCACATAATTATCACCATAAGCTAGTTGTCACAGTAGCTACTAAATGGTTATAAAAACATCTAACTGATATATATGGGACAGAGAAATACCTCTTTAATCTGTTGGAATGCTCAGCTATTTATAGAATATTGACATTTACTGTAGGGATCTATAAGCTACCTCCATACCTTGGTGACCCTCCACTGTAGATCCTCCATGTCACCCTGATGTCACCCTGATGCAGGTCTTAATAACAGTAGCAAACCTGGACTCCAGTGTGGTAGAATCCTGTCATCCTTCAGTTCTCCTTTGTGATCCAGATCCATATGTCTATCATGATGAAGTTCCTGGGTTCAACTATCATCTTCTTCTTCAATCCGACTTACACATTCAACATCTGGGTCATTTCCTCATCAGTCCAGCTGGGTGCACATACATGTCTCAGCCTCCTTGAACTAGGCATCATGATCCTCAAGTTGAAGAATTCTGGAAAAAACAAACACAGAGAAATACTCACTCATGTACTACTTAGTTCACAGTTAGCAATCCTATGAGCAGTAACTGCATCAAAATCAATACTTGAAAGTGGTGCTGATGTCATGTTATCAGATCATTGGAATATAATGGGCACATACTGCACACAGTACCATTTTGTTGATACTTATTGGTGTTTGCACATTAAAACTGGGTGCAATGGTGCATGAGGCCAATTTACATGGAGGTGGGCAAATAGGATTCCAAAAGCTTGAATTTTAATGAACCTCATTAATTATGCATGGTGCAAATGGTATTTAAAGGTTGGTGCACATCAGGTGCACTTTGATTCTGTGATTCGGAATGACAAGTACATTGGCAACTGGTAGCATTTCTCTTTTGGTTATTAATATGCCTCTTCAAGTCAGTCATTTTCAAAGGTACCTGGTTAAATTAATTGTTACTCAAAATGTTATCTTTAGCAGAAGTTGTTATGTTACTGGAGTGATGTTGTTTTAACTTTATGCATACAGGTGTTGCTATGTTAAATAAGTGATTTCAGTCCCATATGCAGTTGTATAAACATACGTACATTGCAGATATGAACAGTATATGAAGGCTGATTTATGGATCATTCCCAGTTTGTACTGGTAATTTCTTGCACTCTATGGTGTAACTACAGAAACCTACATATTTCTACACTATCCATATTCATAGTATATGATGTTGATATTACAGATGTATCTTAATTTATGTTTCCTAACTAAACTTTTGAAAATATGTGCTGTTGCTGTTATGGATATTGCATCAGTGTTGTATCTTAACAAAGGCATTTGCACCATACATAATTAATGAGGTTCATTAAAATTCAAGCTTTTGGAATCCTATTTGCCCACCTCCATGTAAATTGGCCTCATGCACCATTGCACCCAGTTTTAATGTGCAAACACCAATAAGTATCAACAAAATGGTACTGTGTGCAGTATGTGCCCATTATATTCCAATCCAAACACCTTCAGGAATGCATGGATCATGCGATCCCAAATAAAACCAAGACCCAATCCTCCAAAGGCAGACGTCCTGTCTGGTGGACCCCAGCCATAAACAAACTATACAATAGAAGAAGGAAGCTACTAAATGATAGAGCAAAATCCCAAAAAGGGAAGGCATCACTGATCAGTATTAGAAAAACTACGGGCACACATAAAATTGTCTAAGGCCAGCTTCGAGAGAAAAATTGCACAGGACACTAAGGATAATCACAAGGCTTTCTTTAGTTATGTTAGGAACCTGGGTGGTAATTCCCAGATATGCTCAGAATTAGTCCAAAATGACAAAAATACACCGAACCCACAGACATTGCCAACATCCTAGCTGACAGGTTCAGCGCAAACTTCTCCCCTCTCCCCACCAAAGGGCAAATATCTATCCCAGCAGAGTGCTGCCCCTGACATCTCAGATGCTCAGGTAAGAGCCGCCCTCTCCAAAGCAAAAAACACAGCATTAATGGGACCAGATGGTGTCCCGGGCTGCGTCCTACATGAACTCCAAGAAGAGCTAAACCCAAACATAAAACTACTGTTCAATCTCAGCCTTACTACAGGATATGTGCCCAAAGAGTGGCGTACAGCAACAGTGGTCCCTCTCAATAAAGGTGGTGCCTCAACGGATCCTGGAAACTATCGCCCCATAATCCTGACTAGCTTGGTCTGCAAAGCTATGGAAAGGATCATCATGGACCTCATAAATAAAGATATTGGGGACCTAAAACACTGGATCCTACCCAGTTCGGCTTTGTTAAGGGCAGATCCTGCCTCTTAAACCTGGTTGATTTCTTTGAAACAGTCACCAAGGCCATTGACGAGGGGAAGGTGGTCCACACAGCCTACCTGGACCTCGCAAAAGCCTTCGATACAATACCCCACTTGGACATTATAGATAAGCTCACCAGCTTAAATATAAACCCCTATGTCACTAGATGGATTGCAAACTGGCTCAAGGACAGAACCCACATGGTTAGAATTGCTGGAGCCATGTCAGACTCCATACCAGTTACAAGTGGTGTCCCACAAGGCTCAGTCCTGGGACCTCTCTTGTTCGGTATATATTTCTCGGAGGTACAGGCCAACATGGAAGGACTGTGGCTGACCAAGTTCGCAGATGACTGCAAACTGGGTGCCATAATCGACTCTCCAGCCGACACAAGCATCCTCCAAAAGGGCCTCATAGAAACAGACAACTGGTGCCAGAGCCATGGCCTCAAGCTAAATGCCAAAAGTGTATAGTCATCTCCTTTGGCAAAACAAAGTGCCCACAAATTACCACATAGGTGGTAATCCATTAAGTACAGAAGAAGTAATTAGGGACCTGGGGACCCAAGTTGATAGCAATCTCTCATTTGACAACCACGTGGCCAAAGTGGTTAGAAAAACATTTTATATAGCCCACCTAATCATGAAGGGATTCACATCTAGATCAGGGGAGGTCATCGTGCCTCTTTACTCATCCCTCATCAGGCCCATAATTGAGTACAATGCCCCTTTTGGGATGTACCTTACCAGACACCTGTAGCAACTGGAAAGACCCCAAAAGTACCTCACCAAGAGGATCAAAGGGCTCAAACAGATGCCATATGCTGCCTGGTTAAAGAAACTCCAGCTCTACTCAGTGGCATACCACCTGTTCAGAGGAGATCTGTGCCTGACGTATAAAGCCATGTCCAACCTGGAATTAATGGACATGCTGCACCTCAGAAAATCCAAATCCCATCGAGCTACGCGCTTGAGAGACTTGAACCTCAGCACTGAAATATGTAGGACATGCTGGAGGGACAGATTCATAACCCAGAGGCTCCCTTCACTCTGGAATAAAATCCCAGTCCAGGTTAGGCAGAGTCCCTCATTGACTCTCTTCAAGAGAAATCTTGATGAGTGGATGGGAGATCATAGGTTTACCCCGGGTATCACTTCTGTGTCACTGTTAGACAGAGGCACAGTATACTAACCTCGAAAAAGGGCATAGCAAAATAAATTTAAAATGGGTGGCGAAAGCCAAACACATTCTGGCTTGGCTTATAAATGCCCTAGGGCAGATAGCCTAGTATGAACCTATGAACCTATGAACCTAAGGCATTATAGCTACTGGCTCAATATACTAAGGGCCTGTACTGTCTATGGCCTGCCTATGGATTCAGAGATTTCCTGATGCTTTTCCTAAGTGGTTAAATTGTTACTTGCTGTAGTAATTTCATGCAAAATACAAGCAGACTCCTGTGGCATAATGCTGTTGTTCTTGGACATTCACTCATCATATATGTAGTATATGAGGGGTTTGAGTCCCACTCATGAACTGCAAAGGTATTACACATGATTTTATTTTACAAATGTTATGCATGAAAGTATTGGTCTTACATTTTATATGCCACATTAGTATTTATTGCAGTCAGTGTTATACAGACCTTTTCACTGCACACAATTGAATATTATTTATGTTGACATATGCTGTTCACAGAATCAAATGCATAAATGGGCTCACACAGGAATATTATCATGTCTTAGGCCATTCAGGCAATATGATTATTTGAATTGTGGACTGACCTTACCAAAATGATCAATGCAGTTGGAGGCCGCAACTGATCTCATGATATCTGATGATCTACAGTTTCAATCACTGTGTGCTGTATTAAATATTCACCTTTCAATTTATGTCTCCTAAATCTAAATCTCATATGCTTAGTTTTTGATGTATTTATCAGCATATTATTTTCTTTTTCCCAAATGGTCAATCTTGCCAAGTTCTTTTGCAGACATGCCTTATCTGTAACACATATAATCAGTTTACCCAATTTCATGTCATCTGCATATAGACTGTAGAGCACCTCAGATGAAAAAGTTAGCTCTGAAAGATACAGTCTAAACAATAGCCTACTTCCCTTTCCCTTAAAGAGAGGTTTAATAAGTGAATGTCTCAAATCTTGAGGAATCTCCCCATATGTATATGACCTAGTAAATAATAGATATAATGGTACTGTAAGTTCTTGTTGAATTGTTCTCAAGTCATTATTACTAATTCCGTCTCCTCCCTGTGATTTGTTTGGATCCAGTTTGTGCAGTTCTTTTTCAATATAATCTAATCTGATTCCAGTATCTGAGGCTACCTGGATGTCACTAGGACAATGTATCACCCCCTTTGTGGAGCCAAACTGTTGTGCATAAGACTTTGTAAATATATCTATAATCTGTTGTGCCTGAGAATAAATTTTAGAATCCGCATACAGTTTATCAGTTTGTGTGTCTTTACTCCTTCCACATCTTTTGTGTCTATAAAAATGTTTCATATTATGCTCAATATCTCTATATACATTTTTTTCAAATGTTTCTTGATCTTGTCTCACACTTTGCTTAATTTGTATGTCCAGCTTGTTTATTTCAAATTTCAAAGTTGTAGTTCGACCTCTCTTCCATTTCTTATATTTTTTTGGCTGTCACCTTAATCAGGTATCTTGTTCTTATGGAAATATATCTCCCTGATGTTAAACATTTTTTTTTGTACTCAACCATTTTCTCTTCCAAAACTTTTGACATTCCATCTGCAGTTTTTTCTGCTGAACACATCATTTCAGTTAGTTTTACTTAGTGACTGTTTTGCTTCCACATAATCTGTAATTAACCATTTGTGGATTGGTTTAGATTCCATTTTGGAGGATTATCTAGCAAAAAATTAACCTTTATAACCCCATGATCACTACACATCAATGGTGGTAAAACTTGACTTAAAGTTACAGTAATTTCTTTAGGAACACAAACAATGTCTATTATGTTCCTTTCCCTGGTAGGTCTGAAGCAATTGTTGTTCCTGAACATATGTTGTAAATAATTTCCTAACTAATGTTGTTGAATCAATATTATTCCAGTCTATTGGGGGTAGATTTGAGTCCCCAGTTAATATTATTCTTCCCTCCTGAGTTTCATGCAAGAAATGTATGAATTTGTCTAGGTCATCAGCATTTGACTTTGGTGATCTATACACTCCAACAATTGTTATATGTTCCAGAGTTTTCTTTATTGTCACAGTTACAATATCTATAGTACTAGTGTTATCATTGAACATGTAATAATCACAGGTCTCATAACTATCTTTAATCCCTATCATAACACCTCCACCTGAGGTTTTGTTAGAATGTCTGTTACAGTAAAAACATTTATACCCTGACAGAACTGGTTTCCAGTCGTTCTTCTGTAACCATGTTTCACAAATAATAACAACATCAGCCTTGTGGGAATGTAGCAATATTTCCAATATAAAACTTTATTATTAATGCTCCTAGCATTAACAACCATCAGAGATGCATAAAATGTTGCTATCTGTGAAGTCTTAATTTTTGACCTGGCAAAAAAAACTTGCCTAGTATTTGTCAAATATTGCAAAATATCTGCTGCATAAATTCTCTTCCCTGATCTTGACAAATGCACCCCATCCTGTCTGAACATGTATGCCCAAAACTAGGCTTGGACGCTCTACACATTTCAATGTTTTAAAATGGGACATTTTTTCCTTGTAGGTATTTACCCAAAAAATCTTTTCATTCACAGTGACCTGACTATCCTTTCTATATGTGATTTGTGTAAAATAAGTCCTTACACCAGTCCTTACACCAGTACAAGCTATGCTATCTAAGAGGGCTATAAGATCCCTGCTAACAACCTACACCTGTGTCTTTTGTCCCCTATGTCCTCCTGCTCCTCCTCTGATAGCTGTCGGATGTTCTTTCAACCCTTCTGTATGCATCCCCTCTACTCTTGAATTTGAACAAGACTGTCCTTAACAAACTCTCAGTTTGCTACAACCACATTGCTAGGTTTGCCACTGGGCTGCCTTTTAGGACACATCATTGTGTCAATCTAAATCAGCTTGGTTGGCTTGAACTACCCAGCCTAATCCAGTATAACCAACTGATTATGCCCTATAAAATCCTCTATAATCCGGACAATACTCCTGCACTTAAAAATATTATCACCCCCTATAACAATCCTAGACCGCTTCGATCCTCTAACAAACTATTAATTCAGATTAGCAAAATTAATAACACAGCCGATGATTCTCTCTTTGCAAACTCTGTAAGTAGATCCTGGAACTCTCTTCCAGCTGATATTACCTTACTTTCCACCTTAGGTCAATTTAAAACTAGACTCAAACAACATTTGTCACTTAACTGGCTATGTCAATGTATCAAGCCTGGCTAACTCTCTCTAGAATGTGTAAAAATCTGTTAACCAGTTTACTGTGTAATTTAATTTAATCCTGACTTGTGCTCAGGATTAACTCTAACCTGTGGAACTTGTTTAACTTGCTTACTTATGTAATCTCTGTAAATAGTCTGTTTGTAATATGTAATGCTGGTATTATGTAATGCTGTATCTTCTTACCCTTGGAGCTTTTCTCCCCGGGCCTCTGCTGAAAATGGACATGCATCCAGTCGGACTATCCCAGTCAACAAATGTAAAATAAATAAATAAATGTCTTCTTCAGACATCTGGGCTTTCTTGCAGTAGTTCACCCATACATGCAGCTGGAAGACCACCATGTGCTGATTCACATGTTGTGCAGCATGGCACACTCCGTTATCATCTGTGCTGCCTTCTCAGATTTAAATAGCAGTGCACCCCAGGATGTGTCCAGACATCTGAACCTAGTTTACAATACACCAAACACATGCTCTGTGGTGTTTCTGATTGTTGCATATGCTCTGCTGTAGGCCTCCTGTGCAGGTGTTGATGGTTCACACTACGGGGTCATTAGCCACAGCTCAAGTGAATAACCACAGTCACCTGTTGTGGGAGTGAAGACACATAGTGAGGATGGATATTGTTATGAAGGTTATCCTTAGCTTCCATCCTAGCTGTGCTCCTGTACTTACCTAGTAGTAGTATCTCAGGTATATCCCCTTACTGGAACGCAGCCTTAAGTCCACTTTCCATCCATATGGCAGTATCATGGACACTTCCAGAGTGTGTTGCTATGATGTTTATTGTGCTGATAGCTGCTGTACACACAACTGGCAGTTGATGGATGGCCAACTCTTTCTATTTATGTATTGGTTTGCACTGGTGTCTTGATATAGATGTGTGTGCAGTCTATTGCACTGAGCACATGGGGGAAAGTTTGCAATGATGTAACTCTGGTGCATTACATTTCTTCTCTCCATGGGGGTGGATGGAAAGTGTATGTAGCCATCCACCTTGCTGCACATTGCTTCCAGGAAGTTTGCCAGGTATAACTGTCAGCTGTCTGTGATACTCCTACACCATCCTCAGTGCGTCTCTGGAATGTCCCAGATGCAAGTACACTCAGGCTGAGACAGACTTTGGTTTCAAAGGGATGGGGTTTCCTCACAGGGTCTGCATAAACATATATTTATTTATTTATTTATTTACCAGGAAATTCTGACTGGACACAGGTCCATTTTCAGCGGAGGCCCAGGGAGTAAAGCTCCACATGCATACATAGTGTTACATTTTAGAACTAGACAAACACTAAATAACAGAGCAGAATACAGATAATAATAATAATAATAATAAAATACAATTAAGACAGTAGAAAAATAGAATACAATAACAAAACATATATTAGAACAGATAAAGATTAAGTTACATTTTGATGGAATAAGAGTAAATAGAACAAATTGTAATAATGTAACAGAGGGAGTAGTAGTAGATCAACAAGCTCAACAGCATATAGTTAAGTGAGTTTAATTATATTTGTTGTAGGAGTATATTTTAGCCAGGAAAGGGGCAGGGGCAGAGCCAGTGCAGTTTTAGATGAGACTTGAGTGCAGTCTTGAACTGCCTGCCAGATGACAGGGAGGTGATCGAGGAGGGGAGGTTGTTCTAAATTTTGGGTATGGCATAAGAGAATAATGTTTCACCTGAGAAATTGTTGGGTTTGGTGACCAGAAGATTTTTGCTGTTGGACTGTAGAAATCTAGAGAAGCAGTAAGTTTGGAGAAGGTTCTGAAATGATGGGATTTTATGAGGATGGTTTAATAGTTTGTGGACAAAAGAGAGTTAGTTTAGGTGAAGAACTTGTGGGAGTTCAAGCCAGTTTAGTTCTCTTAATGAGTGGCAGTGATGGCTACAGTAGGATGCACCAGTTGCAAATTTTGTTATCTTATTATAGCAGGTTTCAAGCCTGTTTGAGTTGGATTGTCTAAGGTTGGAAAACACCAGTGATGTGTTAAGTAAGGTGGATATTAGTTGGGAGTGGGCAATAGAGGATTTAGCTGCCTTGGTTAGGTATAGCTTGTTTCTATGAAGTGCACCAAGTTGTTTATATACCTTTTTCATGGTAAGAGATATATGGACATCAAATATGAGTTTGTTGTCAATCTGCACACCAAGACGTTTGGTGTGATCTGAAGGAGAAATTATGGTATTGTCTTTGTCGAGAATATTAAACTGGGTGAGTGTTTGCTTGGATTTGGAAAGTAGGAAGATAAGGAGTTTGGTCTTATTAGGATTAAGTAGGAGATAAGCGTTGTATAGCCAGCTTTCTACTGAGGAAAATGATTCTTGTGTGATGTTTTGAAGTCCAGGTAGCATGGAGGCACAGCATATGAGGGTGGAGTCATCTGCATATTGTATGAGGGAAGTGTGCTTTGTAGAGATATGTAGATTGTTGGTGAAAAGAGAGAATAGTAGAGGGCCAAGGATGGTACCTTGGGGGACACCAAGAGAAATGGGGAGACAAGGTGATAGGATGTCTTTCAAGATTACTGATTGTTGTCAGCTGGTCAGATAGCTTTGGAACCAGTTTATGGCAGAGTGGGAGAAGTAAAGATTATTGAGAATGGATAGTAGCATTTTGTGTGATACCATGTCAAATGCCTTAGATAGATCAAGAAATATAGCTGTGGAGAATAAACCATCGTTTTTATGATAGAAGATAGTGTTGGTAAAAGAGATCAAGGCAGTAGTTGTACTGTGATATGGCCTGAAACCATGTTGGGTTTTGGAGATGAGATTGTTAGTTAGTAGGTGGTAAAGTGCCTGAGAGTTGATGGATTTCTATAGGATACAGTAGAGTAGAGAGAGGATGGCGATAGGGCGATAATTGGAAAGAGCAGTTGAGGAGCCACCCTTGTGAAAGGGAATGATGTGTGATATTTTCCACAGAGAGGGTACATACATTTCAGATATGGATCAGTCAATTAGTATGGAGATAGGATAGGCTAAGATTTCTGCTGCAATTTTTAGATATTCTGAGGGAAGGTTGTCAGCTACGGGTTTTGTGTGCTTAAGTTTTGTTAGAAGTTTTTTTATATATCTGGTTGGTACGGAGGAAAATGAAAAGGAGGGTGGGTAAAAATCATGGTTGGAAAGAAGGGGGTGGAAGAGGGTTGTATTTGTTTAGCAAAGGATAGAAGGTTTCAGTGAAATGTTTATTGAAGGAGTCAGCAATACTGGTGGATGGAGAGGGGATGGTAGATGTAGGGGTGTCAGCTTTACCTGGGTGGAGTACCGGATTTATACTGGACCAGAACTTCTTAGGGTTGTTGTGAGAGGAGTTTAAGGCAGTTAGATAGTAATAGGCTTTATCTGTCTTTATTAGTAGTTTAACCTTATTGCGTAATTCAAGGAAAGTTTGCCTAGCAGACGGTGTTTTTGTTAGATGCCAGTGATCCCAGGCTTAGTCTCTGATTTTCATTAATCTCAGGGTGTTTTTTGGAGCCATGGGGAGTCTTTACATTTAAGTCTGATGAATCTAAGGGGAGCATGGGTGTTTAAAATGTTGAGGAAGGTACTATTGAAGAAGTGGACAGCTTCGTCTAGATTGCGATACTTTAGAGATGCCCAGTTACAATTCTGAAGCAAGGAGATGAAGGAGTGTGGGTTGAATATTGCTTTGTTATGGATTTGTCTATAAATTATGGGATTAGAATTGTTGACATGGTGTTTCAGCAGGAATGTGAGGGAGTGGTCACTGAGGCTGTCAGGGAGACAGCCAGTTATGTAGGAGCGAAGATCCTCATTAACTAGTATCCAATCAAGGATGATATATTTGTTGTTTTTTTTTATTTATACTAGTGGGAAATTGTATTAGTTGAGAGAAACCATGTAGGTTAATGTGTATTAAAACAAATATATCCAGGATGGAGTCCAAAAAGGGTTGTTTTTTCTGTAAAACAGGTTTATTAAGCACTTTCAGCTATGCACAGCGTAGCCTTCATCAGAATATTTTGATATTGATAAACCTGTTTTACAGAAAATCAACCCTTTTTGGACTCCAGCCTGGATATATTTGTTTTAATAGTTATTTCATTTTTGGGTGTATTAGATTTAGGTTAATATGTATGTCAGGGCAGTCCTTAGTACAGGATAGCCAGTTGATATTAAAGTCACCAAGAATTATGGTTTCTTGGGGTAGAGAAAGATTGGCCCAGTTCAGAAGATTTTCATGGGGTGGTATATTATGACCTGAGGAAAGTAGCAACCAATGATGTTGATAGTTTTATTTGGAATAACTTTGAGGTTAGTAAATAAGATTTCTCCATTTCTGATCGGGGAAGTGTTGGGTTGAGTGTTTGGATGTTGAGGTGAGATTTGAAGATAATTGCTATACCCCTCCCCTTTCTTGAATGGTGTATCAGCTTGAAGGATGCTATAACCGGAGGGTAGTATTTCCTCACTTTTGATGTGGGGTTTAAGCCATCTTTCTGTTGGGATGAGAATATCAGGAGAGTAGAGTTTAATGATGGCATGTAGATCTTCAGTTTTGTTACAAATGCTTCTAATATTTAGACATAAGATGAGGAGGTCAGAAGGTTTTTTGCTATCTTTGATTAGTGAGTAGGGAGAGGTGAATTGAAGTGAGTTGGAGGTGGGGTTACAGATGGAAGGGCCTGGGTAAGGTGGATGTCTCCACTAAGGGTTATTTAGTGAGGGAAGCAAAAATATGTTTAACATATAATTTAAAGAGCCTGTCATATTGTAGGGATATTTTTGTTCAAGTGTTGTGGAGATTTGGTATTTGAGAAGGTATATAGGGATGTAGTTTTTGATGACTGGGGAAATGTAGTTGTAGAGGGGGAGCTGGTCAGTGCTTGCTGCAAGTTTGCAGTGAGACAGTAGGGGTGAGTCAATGGTGAAGCCATGGTATGAAGTTAAGCGAGCAAGAAGAGTGAGGGTAAGAAATGATATCACCTTCATTAATAGCATGACTGAGTTAGACTTTATAAGTAGTAAGTCCAAGGTGGGTGCAGTAATGGGAAGAGTTAGACTGAATGCCCTGATTGGTCACAGGAGGTGGGAGTGGTTAAAGGGTATGATAAGTCTTGATCTAGTGGGGGCGGGTGGAATTTGGGCGCAGGCAGGAGTGTGAAGTGAGACCGTGTGTCGCACGGACAAATGGAGCAGGGCCAAAACCCCAAGCAAAATTAAAGCAAGGAAAAGGTAACCAAGGTAAGTGGAAATAATCTTGTAAAACTCTTAATTGTAGAATCTAATATACAGGAATTGCTGTTGGGAAGGGCAGGAAAAGAAGGTGTGATGGACACTTTAGAAGCAGGGATCAGGAATACAAAGAAAACAACAACTGGCCTGATTGACTACACACTATCCTGAGTAATAAAGTTGCTGCAGATGTATATAAATCACAACATACACTATATGTAATATGTTTGACGCTGGTAGGTATTAGAAGGTAGCAGTGTTGAAAATTCACCGAGGCAATAAAAGTCTGCAGGTCATGGTGGGCGGGGGGCAGCAATTCAAACAGCTGAGATTAAGCAAACTGTAAGGGGAGAACAGAGGAAAACATACATTAGGAGTGTAACTTGGGTAAGGATGACAAGAAATAAAAACAGAAAAAGTGCTCTAGCATGTATTTTAAATAGAAGCACCAAACCAGATACCTCTTACATTTATACTAACACAAACAAACTTTGTAGGTATCACAGTAGCAAATTATAAAGACAGTCAGATTAACAGCACATAATCGCACATATTAGATGAAATGACTACTGCTTGTGGCAGAGTCACAATGATCTGAAAAGCAATGGAGTACAATTGTCAACTAATGGTGAGAAATCAATGTGTGTTCAACCAGTCACTAGAAAGCGTTATCTCAACTGATAATCGCCGAGAATCCAGTTCTCAAGATGTACATAGATTCACAATGGTACAGTTCACAATATAATACAGTTGGCTGAAAACCACATATCTAGTAGTCCAAAGGAAACATGTGCCGAGGACTACAATACACCTCTCTGGAAGCTACACATATGCTGACACTAAATTATAGTCCACTGTACACAATATTTGAATAAACACACAAAATAAAAACACAGTTATACAATATACTGCCACTGAAAACAAACAGTAACAGAACTTACATGGGAAAAGATGTGCACTTGATCAGAACACTGTTTAAAAATGGCGATTAGAGTTGAAGAGACAATGAAACATGGTTTGGGACGAGCAATGGAATCATCACACTGCACTAGGATTTAAACCCCAAGCAAAATTAAAGCAAGGAAAAGGTAAGCAAGGTAAGTGGAAATAATCTTGTAACACTCTAAGTGTAGAATTTAATATACAAGGATTGTTGTTAGGAATGGCAGGAAAAGAAACTGTGATGGACACTTTAGAAGCAGGGATCATGAATGCAAACAAAACAACAAGTGGCCCAATTGAGTCCACACTACCCTGAGTAATAAGTTGCTGCACATGTATATAAATCACGACATACACTATATATAATATGTTTGACTCTGGTAGGTATTAGAAGGTAGCAGTGTTGATGAAAATTCACCAAGGCAAAAAAAGTCCGCAGGTCGTGGTGGGTGGGGCCAGCAATTCAAACAGCTGAGATGAAGCAAACTCTAGAGAAGACCTTTACGCATGGCATTTTACTATGGCAAGGAGTATATGGGTCAAAATATGGGTCACACATGTTGCAGACAGCCTGTACTAGATGTCCATGTAGCCTGTACCTGTCAAATAGTTCCTGTTGGGCAACTGGTTTATTTGCAGCATTGCTCTGACTCTAGCTGGCTGCCTTCTAGAGTGCACAGCCACAGCGTGCACTCTATGGCTTGTATCACTGCAGCCTGTTGCAGGTCATTAACAGCAGGTTGCATGTTTATATATTTTTTTATGTTTTGTTATGGATTTTGCTGTAATTTATAGTATTTGCCCAAATTCCTTTAGGTGCTTGAAGCATAGGCAGAGGATTTCAGACATGAATTTGGCATGGCTGTTTAATGCATTTAAGTTGCATTGTGTGTGCAAAATGTGTTTTGGAAACAGAGTGGCATGTACAGAATACCTAATTATCCTATGTTGAATTTCTAAGTACTTGGGCTGCCTTCAGCATGAATTCTGAAATTGCATCCACAGCAGGTACACCAAAGTCTTCCTTCGGTGTGCTGTGTTGTCTGCAAATAACTTCCAAGAACTTTGTAGAATTCAGCCCTGTGTTTTTTTATTCTGACAGCTTTTTGGTTATGTTGAGTAAAGCATGAGTTATAGTGAAATGATTACATAAGGAAATGTCAATCAAAGTAAACTTAGATTTCATCTTGTTATGGAAAAAACAGAGCAAAACAAGACACAATCCCAAATCAACAAAAGACAGACACTAACAACCTTGACCACCAAAATCAATTGTAAATCACAATGAATAGTGAAATTGTTTTTTGCAAGGTGACAAGCCAACACACACAAACAGATAGCTGTATATATACACACACACGCGCGCACACACACACACACACACACACACACACACACACACACACACACACACACACACACACACAGTAGCAATCAGAGTACCTTTGACATATTGAGCAACTCTCATTCCCCACAGTCCGACAATAAGTTACCTGCCACAAACAGTCAATTCTACCGTCAATCAAAATCATGTACTTCGCTCACTGAAACATGTTAGTTTAATAATTAACACACACAAAGCATTCATCCAAGTGTGCTTTTGTCTATGAGCACCAATACCAGGGATAATACTGATGACAGGAAATATGTGAAACATATTCAAACATCATCCACAACTGCAGAAACTATTGTTCCCTTAGTAATTTAAATACAGAAACATGTATGAAATTGTTGAAGTAGTTTTCTTAGTACATTTTCACTGTAAATGTTATATTGATCTGATTATTAATGAATCACCTGTGTTCACAATGACATGACATCATATGCTACAGAAACATTTAGTCACCATTACACATGGATTCACTTCCTCCACATCCATATTTGGCTACATCATCTACATTTATGTTAGGTGTCATCCTCTACAAGCTGCAGCATATGTGAACTCACAGTTACACAGTCTGCTAGCAAATTTCATCAGTCATGTGCTTCTTAATGTTCTGCACTGCATTGTTCAGTGTTGTTTCATAAGGAATAAAAGAAGGATTCAATCAATTAATCAGTCAATCACTCAGCCAATCAGTAAATAAATGAGTTCAGCAGCAATGTTTCAGTTCAGAGGAATAATCCTGCTCACAATGAGATGCCTTGTTTAGCCAAAAAAAAAAACTAGTCCTATGATCTGCAGCCAAAAAGCTGCTCAGAGAAAACCAGCTGAGGTCATCTGTAAGTGGGCTGTCAGCTATAATGTCAGACAGCAAATTACTACTTAGTCTGCATTGCTTTTTATAAAAAATACAATTCACAATAAAACATTTTTCACAAATAAGTTCAATTACACTGTTGTTGCTCACATAAAACTGTTAAAAGTGTATATTCAGTGGAGAATGGCAGCCAGTTTAAGTGGAACACCTGACTGTGACCACATTATGTGGCTGTAAGATGATGTCAGTAAGCAACAGGAAGTGCTTGGGAGATGGATGTCATGAAAGGAGGTACTCAGCATGAAAGAGAACAAATACTATTGTCCTTTGTACAAAGTATTGCTGAAATCTCTTGTGGATTTTAATGTACTATTCTACTAACCTTGTTTTCACAAGGTCATTACCAGAATGAAGGAATTTCAGAGTAGGGTAACTAAAACTGTCTGTCATCTGGCCTAATATTAGGAGGGATACTGAAACACATTGTGCTGTATGACCCCGAGGAAAGGAGATGGATAAAATATGCACTTTACAGTGCCTTGAGAGAGTAAATAAACCCAATAGTATTATATATCAAAATATAAGAAAACAATGTAATGTCAAAAACAGGGTAATTGGTTCATTGTATGTATGAGGATTTTTTTTTACTTGAATAACTTTGGCAAATTGTAATGCTTTTCCAAAGAAGCATGTGGGTGGAGTCAAAGACTATAACGTGATTTACATATTAATTAGGGGCACAAGAACCTATTTTATTTGGTGCTGAAAGCAGACAGATTATAGTTTAGGTTAACTATGCTTAGTAGTTTAACAGTTTATCATAAGAAATCTTCAGATTAGGTGTTGTTTATCTCTTGAGTTTTGTTTTCTAAATTTTAAAGAGTCACAGAATGCTGGCTCTTTAGAGAAAAATAAAATGTACAGTTCTTCTGATAAACTTCTTATGAAGTAAATTACTAGCGTTTAGCATACAGACTTCAGTACTGAATAAATGAAAGAATAAAAAGGTGAAGTGTCAACATATTTATGAATCTTCTTTGTTTAAATGACTCAGGCAGCAAAACAGTTTTAGGAAACTCCTATTTTACTCAAAAAATTGACATAAACGGCTGAAACAAATTATGCTAAGAGAAAGCTGAAAGAAATTATGCTAACAGAAGTAAAAAACATATGCAAAGTAAATAATGATGCATTTCACTGAAAAAGAGATGAAGGGAGACTATTATTGATTATATGCAAACAGGTGTAGTGAAGAGAAATAAAACACTGAAAAGAAAAAACACAAAGTAGAAGAAAATAAAGTATAAACTTCAGTATTAACTGAAACAGCATTAGCGATGCCAGTGAAGGCAATTAAAATGCTGATGTCTTTTCTCTTACATTATATACTCCAAGTAAACAGCATTATCTAAAATTAAATTGTATTAATTCAAGCAGAATCTAAAATTACGGTGTTTTAGTATCCTGCTTCCCTGAAGACTTTTTGCTAGCTTTTCGTGCAGTATTAAAGGGCTGAACCTGTACCCAAGAAATATGTTACATGCTTGTTTTGTGAATATTTCTTTATAAAGATAGCAGAGATAGAAACACTGATAATTCCAAAAGTGGCCTGCTATGGCATTTCTCATCTCAGTGTTGATACAAGTTTCCTTTGTATATATTTTTCACCTTATCCTTTGGTAATGTCATTCCTTTCAGATGATCATTGTACTTCAGGCCACAAAGGGTAGATACAAAGGGCCATTAATAGCACCAGGGCTCAGTGTGTTGATAAGTCACAAATTTCTGTGAAGCTTCTATTAGCAAATAAAGAGAGTTTACATTGATTCCAGTTTGTTTGACTATAGTGTCCTGTCTGAACCTGTGCTTTATCAATTTTTCATCTGTGCACTATGCTGGATTTCATCAATTACTTTGCAGAAAACTTTAACAATTACACTGAGAACATCAAATAAAGAAATAGATATTAGTATCCAAACTCCTTGTGAACTAGTTTCTCCACTTGTCAGAAATATGCACCAATTAATACATAGCTACATTATAATTTGTGTTTCATAATAACATGGCTGTAAAACAGATTATTTTGCTCTTGATCATATGAACCTCAAGTTAGAACAGCCACATAAGTTTTCAATAACTTACTGAATTAAATAGTTCCCTGTTAGCTGATCGAAGATGCATTCTTTTGAATGCATCTTGATCAAACTTTATAGTGAGAAACGGCAAAATACCGAAGTGGCATATAAGCAAATTCTTTCCCTGGGAAAGAAATCGCTTGACCGCCTTCAGTATTTTACCTTCTTCGATACTGTAGTGCAGTCTCGGAGTTGATATATTTAAGTAGGGGGGTATGGGGGTGAAGTCCACCACATTAAAACAGTTTGTATTGTGTGTATGTGTTTCTCGAAACAGCGATTTTTTTTTCCCTGGGAAAAAAATCACTGTTCTGAGTGTTTGAGATTGTAAGCTTTCACTTACATGGGGTCGATGAATCAGCGTACACTTTTCTAAGTGTTCAGTGATTCAATATAGACCCAAATTAAACAATTGGTGTAAAGAGAGATGAAAATGTTCCCCCATTCAGCACAATAAAGGAGTAACCACACATTTTTGTTCTGTATTGCAGAAAGAGGTTCCTTGCTATAAACTCAACATCTTAAATTTGAATTTAATTATATGAGAAGTTTTGTTTATGTTTGAATATATTCAAAGGATTTGAGCTCAGTAACTTTATACAAGATTACTGACCAATTTCAAGAAGGCTGACTCCTTCCTACAGTCTTTGTCAATTTATGTTGTTTGCATTTAAAGACTTTTTGAAATAAATTTTATTACTAAATGTAGTGCTTGAGGCAACAGTACAGAAAGGATTAATAAATTATTTTTTTTCAACAAATCAGGCACAACTAATTATTAAGTAGCACCAATAATGGGGTACTAGCGCAGCTGTACTCGGCTCCTATAGGTTTAGGCTGGGACTTGGAGCAGGTACAGCTTTATTGGGTTTTACAAGCTCCAATGCAGAAGACTGATGCTTCTAGATTGCTGGGCCTGGAGTTAAGTAACTAAGGCAAAGCTACAAACTTTCTGCAAGGTATCATTGAGATCAAAGTATGCAGAAAATCAGTGGCGCCATTTGGCGGATTGCTCTGTAATGAAGATATTTCTAATTAGTCTTGCCTGATTAGTACCATAGGGGTGGACATTACAGGGCTGTTCTTTTTAAGCATTCAGGAAACTAGCTCTCTTATTCTAAGAATATTAGGTTGCTTATTAGGAAGCAGTATATTTGATAAGGTTGCGTTTTAATGTACTTCAACGTTAATGCAGATGTCTTGAGTAGCTTGTTGAGAGGAATTACATGTGTGAATTGAAAGGCTTACACAGCTTCTGGTATCACTCCTACATATATCCCTTCCCCACTTGTCTAAACAAGTGACAATACATTATTCATCTGTGTCTTTGGTATTCTTACCATTTGTTTGTGCTATGTTAGTTGAAAATTAGTGTACCCTTGCAATGTATAAAGGGTTGTAGAGCAGTTGTGTACAGCTCCTTAAGGTATGTGATTAATGCATTCAGGGTTAATAATTTCAATGAACTACACACTTTTCATATACATTCTTAGACTGACTACCCTGGTGCCTCACACAGTTTACTCCTATTATTTAACTGAACTAGTTGAGAGGGTCTACTTTTGTTTCCCGAAAAGCCAAAATACCAATGACCACAAGACCAAAACCAAAATCACGAAACACGGAATCATGTAAGAGTTGTTGTTTGTCTTTCGGCTTTTCCCGGTAGGGGTCGCCACAGCGGAACTCTGGTCCACTAATGATTGGCAGTTAGTTTTTATGGTGTTGAGTTGCCAGCCCGATGCCCAACCTTCAACGAAGGCACACCCATTCAACGCATGTCTTTCAAACGCCCACTCAACCGTGGGAGACATGACGACTCCACACAGAAGGTACTCCCAACCCAAGCTGAGAATCGAATGGGAGAACCTCTTGCTGTGAGGCAACAAAGCTACCGCTGCACCACAGTGGCTACATGAATCAGGTAAGATTGCACCACCTTAAACCCACCTAGGTGGGGGGTACAACTATATATACCAACTCCAGTTTCGCACTATAGTGGAGAAAAGGTATAATCCCCTCATTGGACAAGTATTCACTTGCCCTGAGAATACTTACATTATTCGTGATTCCGTGTTTCATGATTTTTGTCTCGATCTTGTGGTCATTGGTATTTTGACTCTTTGGGAAATAAAAGTAGACCCAGTTGAGAATAATAGTCTGAAATCAGTGATAGTATTTATACCTGTACATATCTGTACTTGTAACATTTATTTGAGTTATTTTAAGTAGATGGATCTTAAGATTCACATACTTTGTATTTATCAGTCTCTTTATTCTGTTTTTATGTCCGTTTTTTTTCTGTTATTGAGTTTTCATCAGGCATAAGCTGGGACATGGAACAGGCACAGCTTTTTTCTGATTTTTTAAGCTCTGATGAAATGGACTGTTGTTTCTCCCTAAAATGTTGTGCTTGAGAATATGTTAAGTAGTTAGAGCAATACAATGAATTTTACTGGAAGGTGTTATCACTGCCAACTTAGGCAGATAGTCTGTAGATTATTTGGGCATGTTGCTCTGTGATGAAGACATTTCTGCTTACTCTTGTCAGGGTACTGATCAGCATTACGATTATCTTATAACCTGTATGGTGATAGGCATTATAGGGCTGTAAGAATAGTCTGCATTTGAAAACAGTTTAAAACAGTTCTCCTAAACACAGAATTTGCTGGAAGATAAATTTAGTGGGGTTACCATTTGAAATGTCATGGGGCCCGCTACAGCAAGTAAAGAAACATGGAGTTTGAATGGCTGAAAATCAGACTTACATTTACAAGTCTGAGATAGCCATTTCTCAGATTCTTCTGTTTTCTTTGGGAGGTATGGGGCTCTCAGAGTTGATATTTGTAAGTCTTGGGGGTTGTAGGATACTTGTATCCTACATTGGGGGGTTGCAGGAGGGCGTGCCCCCTGAAAAAAAAAATTAAAGGAGAAGAGTAATCTTCCAGATTTATTCTTTTCCTGGGTTTTTGGTCTTTTTTTTCAGCTTGTTGGCACTCAGCATTTCAAGTGCCGACATTTCAATAGGTGGCTAGGTAGAAAGGTAGGATTTACAGTACAGCATTTGACAATGAAGATCATATTCTAAAAGTAATAGTTTGCTCACTAGAAGACAGTAGCACAGATCCTGTGATCCTATGAATAGCTTAATGAGAAGAACTGTTCATATGTGAATAATTGACTCATGCTGCTTCAGTCCAGGCCCACTTTGATCACCTTCTGTCCCCATCTATAAGCCATTTCAGGAAGTATTGGGTCTATATCAGAACATTGAATGATGATAATTGCAAATACTCTAAAGAGCGAAAATGCTAGACCTCAAAGTGCTCTTTTTGAGATTACACTACAGTGAAGATTGGAATATTTGCCCTTTCCTCACTGTAGTGCGATCTCGGAGTTGGAATATATATTTAGTGGGGGGGGGTGAGGGGGCACAGCCCCTCACAATTACGAGTTCAAGGTTCTGCATTTTCACTCTTTAGAGCGTTCACGATTTTCATCATTCGATGTTCTGATATAGACCCGAAGTGTTTCATTTATAAGGTTAGGTTCATCCCCTCTATTCTCATTGCTCCTGTTGCAAAATACCATTGTGTGCTGTATCTTTGGCTTATCACTTAAACCTGATGGAAGAACATAAGTAGCAATCATAATCTCAGAGATAATTATTAGCTTAGCCTCCTTAATGGGCCATTTTAAGCCAAGCCAGTTTGCCTCTCAAAGGTGAGAATCAAACACTGTACCTTGTGTCTGTGACTCACATTCTAACTATTATACCAACTCCCAACCATTAGCAAATTTGCCTTTCAAAAGTGAGACTCAAACTCTGTACCTTATGACTATGAGGTAAATACATTAACCATTATACTAATACTAAAGCTCTTAAAAGAACATGTTTACAATAAATATTTTTAGTTGTCTTGCTACTAACATTATCCGTCATTGCTACATTCACATATTATGTTAACAATAATAAATCTCCAAAATAGGTCACATCAACAGACATCTCAACATGGGAAGCTTACTCCAATTCAAATACCAGTTTGATGAACTTACTGCAAAGCTATTACACCTCATACATAAAAAACATGCCATCATTACAACACTGTAGTTTAAAGACTCTTCCCTTCTACTTCCTTATTAAGTAATATAAGACTACTATCCACTACTGTATGAACAATTTAATGTTGTCAACTGACATTCATCTTAACCCAGGAACATATACAAGTTATATTCCTTCAACAGTTAACCTGCACTCAGTTTCTAGTTCAACCGAGAAGTTTCTCTCAATTGATCATATAAATGTGCATAGTTTAAACAATAAATGGACACAGCTAGATGCATGGCTAAGGCAATACAACCCCAACGTCTCTGACATTACAAAAACTTGGTTATAGATGATTCCTAGATTCCACCAGCTATTTCACAAAGCTACCATACATTTCTTGTTAATGGAATATTGAATACAAAAGGTGGCAGTACTGTAAGGATTTATGTAGCTCCATTAAAAACATTTTAGATGAATACAAATAAACTGAAACCAGTTCGCTAAAACCCTCTTCAGCAAACATTGAAACAATTTCTTTTTGCAGGGGTGGGGAGCAAGCTCTCCTGCAACTCCTATGTAGGGGGACTTCCCCAAATCCCAGATCCATATGTACTAACTCCGAGGTCGCACAACAGTGGAGAAAAAAGGCAATCTCCACTTTCATTGAAGGCGATTTTGAAGAACTGGCTTCAATTTCTTTGCATTCGCTGACATTGCTGTTAATGGATTGACATGCTCCCACACTGTACTACCTGTAAACTAACCTTTCATCTAAATTAATAGCCACTTCTGACCAAACAAAAAATGGGCAGGTTAAGTACATTCTGCTTGAAACACTCCAAGGTAAAAAGACAAAAATATTTTACCACTTGAACTAAGAACAACTATAAGGCATTCTTTAGTTACATCCATGGCCTAAAAGGAAAGGCTCAGATATCTGCTGAATCAGTAATTAATGATACCACATACACTGAGCCTGTGGACATAGCTAACCTGTTAGCAGACAGATTCTGTGAAAACTACACTCCACTGTCCCTGCCACATGTACCTCATGGCATCCCTACCACCTGTGTTCTACCTTGTATCTCTAAAGAGCAGGTCATAAACACCCTGTCTAAGGTCAAAAACACAGCATCTGTGAGACCTGATAACATCCCAGGCTGCATCCTACATGGGCTCAAACAAGAATTAGCAACAACATTGGGTACTTTTCCAGTCATAGTCTAAGTACCGGCTTAGTCCCAGCTGAATGGAAAATGGAAAAAGGCCGCCGTTATCCCCTTGCATAAAGGTGGTGCTTCCACTGACCCTGGGAACTATAGACCTATTAGCCTGAATAGCCTTATCTGCAAGCCCATGGAGCTAATCACCATGGGCCTTAGTCTCTAAACATTTGACCCTACTCAATTTGAAATTGTGCAAGGGAGATCATGCCTGTTAAACCTGGTGGACTTCTTCGAGACAGTCACCAAGGCCCTGGATGAGGGGAAATCTGTGCATACAGCCTACCTAGATTTAGCCAAGGCTTTTGATACTATGCCCACTCAGGCATCATTGACAAACTCACCCAGCTAGGTATCAACCCTTATATCAATAGATGAGTCACTAACTGGATCACTGATAGAACCCAAATAGTCAAAATAGGGGAATCTACCTCCAACAGCAGATTTGTAACCAGTGGTGTTCCACAGGGATCAGTCCTGGGATGTCTACTGATTGGAATCTATTTCTCTGAAGTACAGGCTAAAACTAAAGGTCTGTGGCTGGCAAAGTTTGCTGATGACTGCAACTGGGAGTAGTCATAGTATGTCCAAATGATGTCAACATCCTACAAGAGAGTCTTATAGAAATAAATGATCGGTGCCAAAGACATGGCCTTAAACTCAATGTAAAAAAAATGTATGATGATCCCTTTCAGTAAGAGCAATGTTCTTGCTAACTTCCACATCAGTAACACCCTAAGTGGGCATTCACTGGTGAGGGACCCGGGCACACAGGTTGATAGCAACCTTACCTTCGATCACCATGTCTCCGCAGTGGTAAGAAAGGCATTCTATATTGTTCATCTCATAAGTAAGGGTATTGCTTGCTGTAACACCTGTGCCCTGGCCCAGCAATCAAGGAGCCTCAATCCTCACCACTAACACCAGAGAGGGTGTCTCATGTAGAAGAAAAGGATAGCAAATACACACAGTAAAGTGCAATTTCTCTTAAGAGCACACAGAGATCACAGTCAGTCTGGGGCTGGTTGCTCCCTTGCTCTCCAGGTCCCCAGTAAGACTCCCCACAGGCACAGCTATAGGGTCCAGATCTCAGCCTAGCTGGCAAGCTAAAACTTCCAGTACCCTTCTGTCCATCCAGTGCTTTGTGTCCCTGCCCAAGTAGCTGACACACACACACACTTACCGATAAGAATTTACACAACTTCACAAACACTCCTGGGAAAGGCTGACATAGATTCTCCAGCTGTGTCCCTATACCCAGACTATACAGTAGTAATTCCTGTCACCACCAGCTAATAATTGTCAGCTACCCAAAGCCCCTTAAAAGAGTGTCCAATTATTACTGTGCAATATTATTATCCAATTGGTAAGTGTGACTAAACAGTCTTAAGGCTTATTAGAATGACTTGGTACAGGATCCTTATATACATGCAATGTACTCTAGAGCTTAACTTATTTCTACAAAACAGCCACAGTTGAAAGTGTTTAAACATATTTAATAATAAATAATAAAAACACAAGACAATACTACTACAACACAATGGTATTCAAGAGTTCAGAGATCACACAGAAACTTAAAATAATTCAGCAGTACAGTTCAAACATAACAGAAAAACACTTAGTCTAATCTTTATAATCCCTGGCTACTTCTAGGAGAAAACACAGTTCTAATATAGTACTTGCATAAAGAGAGCATAAGGCAGTGCTGATGAGTTGAATGTCCAAGATCAAAATGCTTACTAATCTCTGGTTCTCACTGTTTAAATTGGTATTGCAGTTCTGATAAACATTACATCATCTTTTACATTTTTCTGGTGTTCTCAGGCTGACAGATTAACTACAGTTACATTCTTAACATCTCCCTTTTGTCATCTTGCAGCTGGTCAGGAACAGAGCAATAAAAATACATTTGCATGTTTAGATCTAGCAATTTAACTCTTAGTTAAAACAATAGAAAGAATGTGCAAGCCCAAACCAAATGCATCCGAGCTCTGAAGATCAAAGAACATACAAGACATAATTTTAATTTCAAAGAACAGATGTGAAGTGCTTGACTTAGTTTTCTTTACAGCAGAGGACAATGTTACCACAATCTTAAAGTTCAACATTTTAGTATTTTCTTTCATTTAAGGAAAAAAGCCTGTATTTTACATTCATATATACAATTGACAGAATTATGTACCAAATTATATTTGATTAAGCTGGCAGCCTTCACCCATCTTCCCCAATCTTCATATCTCTTCACCCATCTCTACCCAGTCTTCACACTTGCCTCCAGAAAAAAAAGTTATAACCTGCTGTTCTCTTCTGTCATCAGGCCAATAATTGAGTACAATGTCCCTTTTGATATGTACCTTTCCAAGAACCTGCAGCAATTGGAGAGACTACAGAGGTTCCTCACAAGGGAATTCAGGGTCCTCAGCATCTGGCCTATGTGGATCATCTTAACTCACTGTCACTTTATTCTGTTTCATACAGACTACTCAGAGACAGTCTCTGTCTTGTGTATAAGGCAATCTTTGACCCTGCCTTATTGGAAATGCTGCATATCTGCAAGTGAAATGGTACATGGGTTACGCATTCTGATGGCCTTAACCTGGTATGTGACATTAATAGAATCTGTTGGAGGTTTGTTTCCCAGAGTTTACCACACCCCTGGAACAGATTCCCACTTCATGTCAAGCAGAATAGCTCATTAGCCCTCTTCAAATGCAATCTGGACAATTGGATGGATAACCATAAATTCAGCCTGGGGGTTCCACCTATGTCCCTCTTGGACAGGGGCAATATGTGCTGATCGTGGAAATAAGGGTAAACCTTGGTTAGGTTGTAAGGACCCTCGGGGATTAGCCTAGTAAGCTTCTATGGTCCTATATTCCACCCCACTCCAAATACTGTTTATATTTTAGATGACCTTTGTCATACCATGCTAATACATGTCAAGCATCATAAAGTAATCATGCTAGGAAACGTTAATCAGAACTGGAATATTCATTTACAAAATAGGCTGCCTCTCACAACTGGCTCATACAGGAACCAGTTGGCATCTTAATAGTCAAATTAACTGCATACTGGATGTACTACTGAACATTTCTGAGTGCAATAAATCTCACAATATCTTACCGTAAACTCTAAGTGATAACAATCCCATCTTTCTACATGGTTGCTCAATCCCCATACTCTCCCAAAAGCATACATTAATATGAGGACTATAACTAAATCATCTGTAGATATATTGAAACAAAAGCTGTACTGTCTAACTGGCCACCAAATTACACATCAACTTACCCTGATGCCACCATAAGTATTTTGTAAAATATTCTCACTAATATTCAAGTCAAACTATTATCCTTGCAGACAAAAAAAAACTGAAAGGTAAACCCGCATCAAATGTTGTCACCTGCACTAGTTCAACAAATGAAAAAGATGACTCATGGAAGATGTAGAAAGCAAATGAATTAAATGCTGTCAGGTAAACAACGTACCATGAATTAAAGAAAGAAACTCATCTCTCTCTTTCTCTCTATAAAGAAAGTCAAGGTAAAATACTCTAGAAAGATCCAGGATATACTTCTGATGGAGCCCATAGATTTTGGAAATGTGTCAGAGATTTGACCTCTCCTAAAATAGTTAGCTGATAAATCCCTGGAGTTCCAGCAGTCTTCAAACATTACTTGGCATTAGGCATGGTGTACTGTATCTACCTTCTACTTTGACTGCATGCTTTAAGAATATTACACCATCAACTCCTGAAATATACTTTGTATTGGTTAGTTATTTCTATATCCCCACCTTCCACTTCAAGGCTATTACTGAAAAATTTGTTACAAAGCTTGTGGATGAACTCCAAACTATCATATATCCATAGTCTTTACTGTGATGATAATGGCAAGTACCAACATAGCCAGCTGGAGTTTTGTAAAGAATGATATGTCCTTTGAAGATGCTTGTGTTAGAATCATATGTCATTTGTATATCAAACTGATTTGTACCGATACTTGTGCTGAAAATGTATTGGTGAGCTTTGCTTGTGTTAGAATGTATCAACAATGCACCCTGCTGAAATGAGAAGTGTACATGTATTATTGTAACTGAATTAATTGTATATGCTTTAATAAAGGACACCGGGACAGCAATGGTTAACCTGTTAGTTAACTTCAAGAAAACTAAAGGAAATGTAAATGAGCTGTTAAACAATTAAAATGGCACCTAACAGTGCTGAATAAGACCAGAGATGCTAGGTCTGGGAAAAAGCTGTTGTTCATTAGCTCAGTAAAAAGAGGGGAAGCCCCAGACACTGTCAAAAACATTTATTTATTTATTTTATTTTAATTTTGTTTACCGGGATGGTCCGACTGGACGAGGTCTGTTTACAGCGGAGGCCCGGGGAGAAAAGCTCCAGTAACATTAGAACAACACATTACAGAAATAAACATATAATGCAATGCATAGGAAGTAGTATCTATTAAACTGGTAGTTTCTAGAAAGAAGTCATAAAGAAATTAAAAACAGTAGAGAATTGCAAAAAATATTTACATATGTACATTTAGTTTGCAAAGAGCAACAGTCAAATTTTAACAGGTACATGTTTTCCATGGATAATATTTTGAGGAAACATATTTATTGGGGCATGAAAAGAGAGATAGGAGATGGTTGTAGAGGTAACAGATTGTGGGCTATGTAATACATGGACAGAGCCAAGAACTTGTAAGATGGGCCTTAAGGCAGTTTTTGAATAGAGTGGTGTTAGCTGCAGAAGTCACAGATGGGGGGAGATTATTCCAAGTTTTAGCTATAGTGTGTGAAAAGAGAGATTTGCCGGCTATATTATTTGCTGAGGTAATAGTGCGGAGTGATTTGTTGGCTGAGCGGAGTGGACGATTTGGAGGGTGGCTGGTCAGTAGATGCCTTAAAGCAGGAATTTTGTCAGGTTGTTTTAGGATGTTGTATGATATAACAAGTTGGTGATATAGTAGCAACTGTGGCAGTTCGAGCCATTGAAGTTGTCTGAGAGGTATGCAGTGATGGGTTCTAAATGGGGAGTTTTTGGCAAACTTGGCAATTCTGTTATAACAGGACTCAAGTTTGTCTAGGTCAGATTTCCTAATGTAAGTGAGAATTGGGGCTGCATACAGTAGTGTAGATAGGAGATGGGTTTGAGCTAGGGTGACTCTAGCTTGATTAGTTAGAAAGTTCTTTTGCCTGTATAAGGACCCCATTTTTTGTGCACCTTATTTATAGTTTGAGAGATATGGATGTTAGAGTGGAGGTTGTTGTCTATTTCGATGCCAAGGAGCTTGGTGTGGAGAGAGGGAGAGATGATAGTACCATTATTGGAGGAGATGGAGAAGGAGACTGGAGTTGTTTTTGATTTGTTTGTTGTAAAAAGTAGTAGTTTGGTTTTGTTAGGATTTAGGATAAGTTAAATGTTAGTGATCCATCTTTCTACTGAGGCGAAGGACTCTTGGGTGAGATGCTGTAGGGAGGTCAGGGATGGGGATGAGCATATAAGGGTGGAATCATCTGCATACTGGATTAGTGAGGCATGCAGGGTACATGTGTGTAGGTTATTGGTAAAAATCAAGAAGAGAAGAGGTCCTAGTATGGAGCCTTGGGGTACACCAATGGTGGTTGGGAGCAGAGGTGATAAAGCTCCTTGCCACTGGGCAGCTTGTTGTTCTGATAGGCAATTTTTAAACCAAGCAATAGTGTTTGAGGTGAAGGCTAGGGAGGTGAGGGTATCTATTAGTATGGAGTGAGAGACCATGTCAAATGCTTTGGAGAGGTTGAGGAATATGGCTGATACAAATCTGTTGTTATTCCTATGTTGGTTAACTAGGTCTGTGAAGGAGGGAAGGGCATGTAGATGTGTATTGTAGCCATCTATGCTAAATATCTGTCTCAGCTTCAAAGGGAAATACTGTGAGAACCTATAGTCAGGTGATCAAATAAGGTCATTCATACAGCCCTCTTGGAAATTATATTTTAGATATTATAAAGAGAAATCTCAGCGTATTGAGTATTCTGTTTTGGGGAACCTGACTAGAAAGACCCTCACTCACAGCATCTTGCCTTGTGGTAGTAAGTAACTTAACTAAGGAACAGTAATTATTTTATATTAGTGAGGAATATAGTCAAGCATAGTTTAGATATTGTTTTTATTTGTATGAGTCTGTCCATCAGCACTATTTTTAATATTTCCTGTGATCTGAACTCTGTGATTTACTGTAAATATATATTCAATATTGTCATATTCTTTTATTATTTATTATTAATATATTTAAAACTTTTATTGTGGCCAGTCCTTGTAGAAAGTACTTAACCTTTGAGAGGACTTATATTTATTTGATGACACTGCATGGGCCACTCCAGAAGCCCAAGCTGTCTTGGTCAACTGCTATCATGTGTATTAGTATTACACAGTATAATTGGACACCCTTTGTTAAGGACCTTAGAGTAACTGATTGTGGATTGTCTGTTGTTACTGATAACTACCTTATACTCTGGACAGTTGGGGGCACAGCAGGCAAATCAGTACCAGCCTTTCCCAGGTGTGTGTGTGTGTGTGTGTGTGTGTGTGTGTGTGTGTGTGTGTGTGTGTGTGTGTGTGTGTGCATGCACACATGAAAATTAAATCTTAAAGAGTGTGTGTGTGTGTGTGTGTGTGTGTGTGTGTGTGTGTGTGTGTGTGTGTGTGTGTGTGTGTGTGTGTGTGAGCTACTTGGGGCATGGACATAAAGCACTGGGTTCACAGAGAGTTTGCTGGAAGACTTAGCTTGGACACTTGGCTGAAGACCTAATCCTACAGCTGTACCAGTGGGGAGTTTTAATGGAGGCCTGGAGGGAGACAGATAAAGAGACATCCAGATGCTGGGCTGATTGTGTTGCCTGTGTGCTCTTAAGGGAAATTGCACTTAATGCAGAGAGGTCTGCATCTGTAAATACTGAGTGTATCCATTTGTATCCCATGTGCACGCCTCCCTCCATTGTCAGTGGCGAGGATTCAGGCTCCTTGATTACTGGCTCAGCATGGGGATATCACATATTAGTAGCAGTAGTGGGCATCACATATTTGTGGCAGTGGTGGGATCATCATATGCTCATACATTGTTTCCAGCTGTCCACTTTCTAGATCCTATCTGCTTTCATCTGGGATAATTCCTCCCACCCCCATTCTTCTACCTACATTTTAATAGCACCTATTAGCTTTCATCTGGCATTCCCCATCCCCCTTCCAGTACCTTTACCTCACCACTCTATCTTCTGGTTTTGCATCATCAGGTAACACGTTCCTTAACTCACTAGCTGAATCACAGATAATGATATACTCCTCTTTACTACCCCTCTTGTTCGCACCATACCTCCTTAGCTTGTATGAAAACCCTGTTTCTCACAGGATTTCAGGTGCCAAAAGGCCATACAATCACCCCAGCTGTAAATCCTCCCACCTTCAGTCATACTTACAGTACCAGATTCTATCCAACATCATGTTCAGTGTATCAACATCTCAACCCCAGGCACATTAGCTCTAGATCCAAATACTACTACAAACTAATAAACAAATTCCTGAAGTTCATCACCAAGTATAGACTCAACCTAATACTTGGCTGTGATATTCACCCCAACCCTGGCCCACCCACTTCAGATACACATACTATTTGCAATCTAACCTACAAACCTACAATTAATAGGCCAACTAACTCTCTCCTAGCCTGTCATCTCAATATTAGAAGCATTAATAACAAGGTACATGAATTGCATGCACTTCTGGATGTTCACTCCCCTGAGATTCTCTGTTTATCTGAAACCTGGTTAAAACCTAACTCTAAAGACAATGAAGTGTTACCACCTGGATACAACATACACAGGCTGGATCGTGCTTCGAGGAAGCGGGTGTGGTAGCTGTACTCTATAAATCTGAGTTAAATGTTACCATAGATGTAATACAACCGCCTCAGATTAATAACTCGGAGATTCTTGCCACCAAATTGCAACTTAATAAAAATAAATGCATTAATATCATCTGTATGTACATTCCCCCAGGTAACAATATATCTACACTTGAAGATATCCTGCACTGGCTATCATGTCATTACCCCCAAGAAACCCTACTACTTGGAGACTTTAACATAGACTGGGGCACCTGTTCCTCAGAATCCCCAACCACCCATATTAACCTGCATGCATTTACACAAATTATATCCACCCCTACCAGGATAGGTAAACCCAGCTAAAAAGAAAGCATACTTGACTGGGTGCTCATAAATAGTCACCCCCAACTGTACACCTCTGGTACCCTCCTTGATGGCCTAAGCGATCACCTTCTCACATATGTAATTAAGCACAAAGCCATTAATTCCCAACAACCCTTATTCAGAAAGGTTAGAAACAATAAAAACTTTGACCCTGCCAAATTCCAACAAGAACTAAACTCATGTAATTAGTCTATTCTAAAACAACTCCCCTTAGAGGAAGCAGTAGCATACTTTAACAACAAATTCCTTGAGATCCTTGATTTGCATGCACCTGTTCGTTCAAAGAGAACCAAGGCAAAAATTGCGCCATGGCTTTCTAAAGAGTCTAAACTCAAAATGACCCTTAGAAACAAAGCATGGGCTTTATGGCGTTCTTCTAAAGACCCCCAAGATCACATTAAATACAGGCAATCCAGGAACAAAACCAAAAAATCAATTTTACAAGACAAAAAACAATACTACTGTAATTTGCAGACAGTAAATCAAAATAACCCTCAGAAGTTTTGGGCAGGTTTAAATAATCTACTACATCCGGGACAAACTTCAACCTCAATCCCTGCTGCTACTATTGATAAAACCCCAGAAGATGTTTCTGACAGTTTTAACCGATTCTTTACTGAGACAATTCAAGCCCTAGCTAGCCAACTATCTCCTAGCTCCCCTGGTCCTGAAAGTAACACCCCTAGAAACCTACTCGCATTCAGCTTCCAACCAGTCGCCAGTTCACTTATCCGTACCTTGATCAAAAAATTAAAACCCACTACACTTTCTGCTGATCAACTCCCTGCCAAGCACCTACAAAAATCAGCTGATGCTATTGCTTACCCCGTCTCAATACTAATCAATCGAACCATAGTAGAAGCTAAAACTCCCACCATCTGGAAAATATCCTATGTAATCCCACTTTACAAAGGAGGCAGCTCTACTGAATTCTCCAATTATAGGCCAATAGCTATACTCTCTCCACTTGCAAAGATTATGGAAAAATGTATTCATAGACAACTCATGCACCACCTAATCCAGAATAACCTTATGACTGACACACAGCATGGCTTCCGTCCTCATCACAGAACTACTTCAGCCCTCCTAGCCTTTACCAACACCATAAACCAAAATCGCAACAATAATTATATATCCTGAGCCCTCTTCTTGGATCTTTTCAAGGCATTTGATATGGTTGATCACCAACTTTTAATCCACACCCTGCAAACATTCTGTCCAGATACTAGAGCCTTTCAATGGTTTCAATGCTACCTGAATGGTTGATAGCAAGCTGTCCTCTGGCAGAACAAACTCTCTAACCTTCTAACTAACACACTTGGAGTACCACAAGGCTCTATACTAGGGCTCTTGCTGTTCTCCATCTTCATTAACAACCTTTATACCATCATTCCAAAAGTCAGCTGTATCCAATATGCTGATGACTTTACTCTGATTTGCTCAGCCACATCTCCAATAGAGTTATGGTCAGCTACCCAGACCACCTTTAATACACTAGAAAACTGGCTTTCTGAACGTCGTCTGATCCTAAATCTCAAAAAAACTAAAATGCTGTTATTTTCACCAACACGTAGGTCTACCGCTTTCACCTTTACCATAAATTCAAATGATGGCACAATAATCTCCCCTGACCCCTCTACAAAACTATTAGGTGTCATCATAGACAATAATCTAAAATTTGACCTAGATCTTAACCAAACTATCAAAACCATCAATAAAAAACTAGGGTCACTTTACAGAATAAAAGCCTTCCTAACCCCTCCAGCTAAAATTGCCATAGCTTGCTCTCACCTTCTTTCAACCCTTCTGTATGCATCCCCTCTACTCTCAAATTTAAACAAGACTGTCCTTAACAAACTCTCAATTTGCTGCAACCACATTGCCAGGCTTGCCACTGGGCTACCTTTTAGGACACATCATTGCATCAATCTAAATCAGCTTGGGTGGCTTGAACTACCCAGCCTAATCCAGTATAACCAACTGATTATGGCCTATAAAATCCTCTATAATCCGGACAATACTCCTGCACTTAAAAATATTATCACCCCCTATAACAATCCCAGACCGCTTCGATCCTCTAACAAACTACTAATTCAGCCTAGCAAAATTAATAACACAGCCGGTGACTCTCTCTTTGCAAACTCTGTAAGTAGATCCTTGAACTCTCTTCCAGCTGATATTACCTTACTTTCCACCTTAGGTCAATTTAAAACTAGACTCAAACAACATTTGTCACTTAACTGGCTATGTCAATGTATCAAGCCTGGCTAACTCTCTCCAGAATGTGTAAAAATCTGTTAACCAGTTTACTGTGTAATTTAATTTAATCCTGACTTGTGCTCAGGATTAACTCTAACCTGTGGAACTTGTTTAACTTGCTTACTTATGTAATCTTTGTAAATAGTCTGTTTGTAATATGTAATGCTGGTGTTATGTAAAGCTGTATCTGCTTACCCTTGGAGCTTTTCTCCACTGAAAATGGACATGCATCCAGTCGGACTATCCTGGTCAACAAATGTAAAATAAATAAATAAATAAATTGAACTCCTGTAGCATGTAAGCAGTGGTCACTAAAGAAGGTGTGTGTACTCTCAAACAACCACAAAGTAGACATCCAGAGTTTCATATCACAATAGTTTTATTTATTTACTTTTTTTAGCTCAGTTAGTCAGGGAGAACAGGCAAGGATGTCAGCAGAGGATTATGACAAGCTGACAAGGAACCAGCTGGCTGAGATGTGCCTAGCCAAAGGACTGGTGCATGCTAAACTGAGTAAAGGGGAATGACGGCAGCCTTAATCTCAGCAGCAGCACAGACCAGAGACCAGGAGGATAACCAGTCGGTTGATGGGGACTTGCAGCTGTCAGAAACAGGACAGTTCAACTTTTCCTCAGAGGACTTAAACACCTGTCTGGAGTTAAAGCGAGTTAAACTGGAGACCAAACAGTTGGAATTAGAATTAGCAGAGTGAATGTGGCATTTGGAGGCTGAATAAAAAAGAGAGACTGAGACATCTGGAAGCCAAAGAAAATGAGAGGCAGAGGCAACATGAAAAGGAAATGCTGACTCTTTACCAGGGTCATGTAGGCAATGGGGAAGGGAGTAACTGCATCCCAGAAGCAATAAATGTCAGTAAACTCCTTCCTCAGTACCAAGAAGGTGGTAATTTTAGTAGTTTTAGTCATATATTTGAAAGAGAATGCAAACAGTATAATGTTGACAAAGGGCTCTGGGTACAGTTCCTGACCCCCTTACTCTATGGTAAAGCTGTAACTGCTGTTTCTAAATTGTCTGATACTGATTTCTTAAATTATAATACAGTGAAAAAAATGTTTATTGGAATGTTTTATGTTAACAACTGAAGCTTACAGAAAAATGTTTCATGAGCAGAAACACAAAGCAGATATAAGTGTTTCTGATTATATTGCTGAACTAAGCACTTATTTTCATAGGTTCGTGAGTGGGTGTCAGGTCACCACTTTTCAAGGGCTGGCAGAACTTTTGGTGAGGGAATAAGCCCTTAGTACTTTGCCTGAGGACATGAGAATCTGTTTGGCAGACAGGGAATGCAACTCTGTAGATGAAGTGGGAAAAAAGGGGGTCTATACCTAGCAAGCAGGTTATCACTGAGCAGGAAAGGCATACCCAGTACTGCACATGGTCATAAGTGAATTCATAGGGGCAGCCTAAACCACCCCAACAAAGTCCGCCAGTAACAGGGGAAGCCACTATTTCAGGTACATAGCCAGGATTAAGGATTAAATGTTTTAAATGTAACCAGTGGGGCCATGTAGCATATAGATCTCCACAGAGACAAGGTAGAGAACAAAAGGTGGGGGAGTCAGCAAGTGGGAATAATAGAATGCCAGTGGGAAGTTATCTGGTGATAACAAGGGTACCAGACTACCAGCATAGTTTATATCCAATGTTGCTGGATGGAAAACAGGCCACTGCCAAGAGAGACACAGTCTCTGATATAACTACTCTGAAGCCTACAGTGGTTAAAGTGAAGCAGTACTTGCTCTGGCAGTCCACTCAAATCAGAGCTTTAGGAGGGAACCCATTCCAAATGCCTTTGGCTAGGGTTCACCTTGACTGGGAGGATAGAAAATGAAGCAAGCAAGTAGGTATGTTTGAGGATATCCATGCAGATGTCTTGATAGGAAATGATTCTGATCATGCAGTACCTTGTGTTCATGCAGTGACATGCAGTCAGGCTTGGAGACAGGCATTTGGGTCTGGTAACCTGGGTGAGACCCAGACAGACCACATACTTGAAACCAGGACTGGTGATATGGCTACTTCAAGGATGAACTACCATGTAGCAGTGAGACTGAGGGTGAGCCACAGCTGCTGGTAGGTACTGATGTTCCTTTGGATAGTGTGACTGCAAGGGCAAAGGTGAGTACTAGTACCCAGGCTGACAGCGAGGCATCACTCTCAGAAGACACCAGACTTCCTGTGGAAGGGGAGCTGGGAAGGGTTACAAAGAGACAGTTGAGACAGGCTCGGCTCTCACACCCTACACTAAGAGGCCTGAGGGAGGTAGCTAGTGAGCACTGGATCTCAAGGAAAAGGGGAATCTGTATACTGGAACAAAGGGTTACTGTATAGAGAGTGGACCACTGAGGGAGGGCTAGAATGTGAGGTAATATAGCAGTTTGTAGTACCCAGAGCCTACCATCTGGCACTTCTAGACATAGTTCATGACATTCCTTTTGCAGGTCATATGAGCATAAAGCATATCGAGAGATGTATTATGCACATTTTTTATTGGCTTTGGATTGCCAGGGATGTAACAGGGTACTGCAGTGACACTGTGTGGGCCACTCCAGAAGGCCTAGCTGTTTTGGTCAACTACTATAATTATTTGCATTAATAATACACAGTATAATTGAACACCCTTTGTTAAGGGCCTTAGAGTAGCTGATCGTGGATTGGCCGGTGGCGGTGATAACTACCTTATTCTCTATGCAAAAGGGGGCACAGTAGGTAAATCTGTACCAGCCTTTCCCAGGTGTGTGTGTGTGTGTGTGTGTGTGTGTGTGTGTGTGTGTATGTTTGAAAATTAAATTTTAAAGAGAGAGTATGTGTGTGTGTTAAATAACAGAGTGCTTTGAGCTAGGAAGGAGAAGTAAACTTTTATCCAAAAGTTTAAAACACAGCTTTATTCGTACACTCAAAACTGCATAAACGCTCTTCACCAAACACTCGCGTTTTCGTCCATACTACTTAGACTTCATCAGATACAATAAATTAAAACCAATTACTCCTTATATAACTTATTACATTCAAATAAACCAATACAATTCATTAATTCCATCAGATGATTATACTTAATGAAATGACATCACGGGCTCATGAATATTAATACATATAAAATATAACTTTGTTTCGACTATCATAAAATCATTTAAATACTCTAAAAACTTTAATTCAATAAATAAATAAATAATTCCTAAAACTTCTATTAAATAAAGTGCATGAAGTGATAATAATGATACCATGTTTCATTTTTCTTGAGTTTAGGGTATAGCACCATCTGGTGTCTATTACTAAAAGTGCATGTGTCACAATTTTGAAGCTCTTAACTTTAAAAGTGGTAGTATAGAAACATATTCATTTAGCCCAGGTGGCCTAGCTGATTCCAAAGTTATTTGCCACCACAGCTCCCTATACTCCACTTGTTCTTCCCAAAGGCCTCCTCTTACATCTTTCTTGATTTGTTCTAATACAAAAAATAAAAATCTAAAACCCTTACATTCTCTAGTATGTTTATATAGTGCATTACTATCTTTAGCTCTAGTAATCTCATACATGTGCTCATATATTCTTCTTCTTAAAGTCCTTTCAGTTTTCCCCACATAGAATGATTTACATTTTTGACATACTGCCAAATATATTAAACCTTTGGTATCACAGTTGTAATATAATTTACTTTTCAACCATTTTTCTCTACTTTCTAAATATATTTTGCTGCTATTACTAATATATTCACATTGGTTACATCTTCCACATTTATACGTTCCTTGTTTTTTCTTGTTCCCAAAGAGAACTGTATCATCATGTGAAAATTCTATCCCACTACTTTTACTTTCTAATATATTCCTAAGGCAGTATGAATTTTTATATACTATTCTCGGGGTAGATTTATTAACTTCTTCAAGGTCAGTAATAGAGCTAAATCTTTCCCATTCCCTTTGAAAAACCTCTCTAACCTTTTGGTTAATACCATTATATTCCAATACTAATGCTTGTTGATAATTATTAAAAATTTCATTATTATCCCCCTCCCCCTGTTTTACTTCCTGATTATCATTTTTTACTCCTTTTATGGGTCTATATTTGTCCTTTCTACCATTTTCTATCTCCTTTCTGATAATTTTAACAAATGCATTAGGATATCCTTTATCTAAAAACATTTCCTCTAAAAAATTACATTCCTGGAGAAAGTCCTTATCTAAGCTAGTCATGCGGCATCCCCTCACAAATTGTCCCTTTACTATATTCTTTTTACAGTGTAGGGGATGAGCACTGTTGTAATGGAGAAAAGAGTTGCAGTAGGTGGATTTCCTATAAATTTTGGATTCAAAATGCTTTTCCACCTTAAAAATTTCCACATCTAGATATTGAAGAACTTCCTCTGATGTATTATATGTAAATTTAAGGAATTTGGTGGTATTATTTATATAATTCATAAACTCTTTAAAAATTTCATAACCACCTGTCCAAAAAATTACAATATCATCCAGGAATCTTCTGTACAAAGTCCAATAACTCTTATATTTGGAATTTATAATATATTTCTCCTTCCATTTGGCTAATACCAAATTTGCAAAGGATGGCGCACAGGCCGCACCCATAGAAACACCTTGAATTTGTTGAAAATATTCACCATTGAAAATTAAAAAATTATTTTTAAGGACCATTCCCATACACCCTATACAAGCCACTTTTTCATTATGTGTCAATTTGTTATCCTGAAATATCATCTCTTCAAACATAGTCATGCCTGTATCATATGGTATACAAGAAAATAAGTCCACAATGTCAATAGTGACAAAAATTAAATTATCCATATATAATTCAGGCTTGATTTCTCTTAATAGATCCCATGAATCTTTCAGGATAACCTCATTATTAACCCATATATGCTTCACCTTAATGTCCACAAATTTAGCTAATGGATATGTTTTGGAGCCTTCGGCTGAAACTATAGGTCTTAGGGGTGGATTCTCGATATTTTTATGGATTTTAGGTATGCCAAAAATTATAGGCATCCTAGGCTTTACTATATTCAAATAATTATATATTTTATTGTCAATAACACCTTCATATAACATATCTCTAAGAGAAATATCTATTTTATAATAAGCTAGATTCACTTCATTAATTGAAACACAAGCATATTTCACCTCATCCCTTAAAATTTCATTCATCTTTCCTTCATAAGTAATGTTATCCATCATGACTATCCCCCCACCTTTGTCAGGTTTCATCATTCTAATTTGTGTATTATTTTTTAACTCATTCATAATCTCATTCTCTTCTTTATTAAGATTATTTTTTATATCTATTTTTCTTATACCCATTCCTAACTTCTCTTTCCAAAACTCTTTCAAAATTCCTTATTTGAGGATGTAGTGGGGGATTAAAAATAGTTTTACCTATCAAACCCTGATTGTTGTTACTACTATTTTTCATATTATTTTTAGAAAATAGCATTTCTAAATTTATTTTTCTTAAGAAGAGTTTGATATCCATTATTGTTTTAGTCAAATCTCCTTGTTTATAGGGAATAAATTTTAAGCCCTTACTAAGAAGAAGGAAATGTCCCTCGGTCAGGGAAATATTACTAAAATTATATATAGAAAAATTCTTATAAGTATTCTTATGTCCATCTACTTCTATTTCTCCAGTATTGTTGTATGAATTAGATTGGTGTGGGGTGTATCCAATTAATACCTTCCCCTCCCCCTTCTCTCCCCCCTCTTCTGAAAATTTCCATACTGATGTGGTTGCCCATGAACATAATTATTTTCCCTTTCTAATGGTGGAAATTCTTGATTATAATCATGTTCATACCAATTGTATGTAATCTCATCATTTTTGTATTCTTTATTTTGTTTTTTGTCATTATATCCATAGAAATCTCGTTTCACATATGGGGGTTTTGGATAGCTCACTTTATTTTCATAATCTAACATATCCCTCTTTAACTTGTTTATTTTCCTACTCATTAAATCACTACATTTCACATCTATATCACTTCTTACTTTATAATATTTTTCCTTCTCTTCCTTGATCCCAAAAATGAGATCTTCTTTAATACAAACATCTAACATATCTATTTCTCCCTTTAAACCCTCTTGTTTTCTACCATTTTCTTTGATAATAAGTCTTAAAACATCAAGACCACATTTATTAAAAACTTCTAGCAGTTCATTGTGAAAAACTGAGCCCATTTGTACGTTATTTGGGTATTTCCACACCCTTAGCCCTTTTGGGACTACATTTTTGTTAATACATTCCATTAAGTAAGCATTTTCTATGCAGAGCGATTTATATTTAAACATTAACTTAGCCATATTATCAAGTTTTACAGAATAAGAATCACCACTAGACAGTCCACGTGGGCCCCCAGTGTCAATATGAAAACAATATTTATTATTTAACCATTCAATTATGTCCTTCTCTGGAGAGATGGAAACAGTACCTGTGAGGCCCTGGAAATGCCTCGGTGCATTGATTTCACTTGTTGAATTCACTTGCTTAGGCAACACGTTCATTGTTTCATTATTTCCTTGCAAAAATATGTTTGGTATGTCCGCTGGATTAAACATATCCAAGTTCTGTTCAGAACAACCTCCACGATCTCCCTTATCGCCTATAAGCTCCCTTTTCCTCTTTAGTTTGGGACCAGCTAACCCTTTAGTTTCACTTCCTGTCGCTTTCAAACCATCGGAGCGACTTCCCATTAAGGAATGACAGAGCGGCGTAAGTAAATCGATGATTTCGGTTAGTTGGCCAATCAACTTTCGAGATTGACCCAACTCATCCTGTCCTTTATTCATTGAAGGCGGAACCTCCTCCATAGCCCGTTCCAAAACAACCACAAACTGAGAAATAAACGGAAAGCACCAAAAGTCACCAATAAATAACAGAGTGCTTTGAGCTAGGAAGGAGAAGTAAACTTTTATCCAAAAGTTTAAAACACAGCTTTATTCGTACACTCAAAACTGCATAAACGCTCTTCACCAAACACTCGCGTTTTCGTCCATACTACTTGGACTTCATCAGATACAATAAATTAAAACCAATTACTCCTTATATAACTTATTACATTCAAATAAACCAATACAATTCATTAATTCCATCAGATGATTATACTTAATGAAATGACATCACGGGCTCATGAATATTAATACATATAAAATATAACTTTGTTTCGACTATCATAAAATCATTTAAATACTCTAAAAACTTTAATTCAATAAATAAATAAATAATTCCTAAAACTTCTATTAAATAATTCTATTAAATTTCTTTTTTAGAGGAAATGTTTTTAGATAAAGGATATCCTAATGCATTTGTTAAAATTATCAGAAAGGAGATAGAAAATGGTAGAAAGGACAAATATAGACCCATAAAAGGAGTAAAAAATGATAATCAGGAAGTAAAACAGGGGGAGGGGGATAATAATGAAATTTTTAATAATTATCAACAGGCATTAGTATTGGAGTATAATGGTATTAATCAAAAGGTTAGAGAGGTTTTTCAAAGGGAATGGGAAAGATTTAGCTCTATTACTGACCTTGAAGAAGTTAATAAATCTACCCCGAGAATAGTATATAAAAATTCATACTGCCTTAGGAATATATTAGAAAGTAAAAGTAGTGGGATAGAATTTTCACATGATGATACAGTTCTCTTTGGGAACAAGAAAAAACAAGGAACGTATAAATGTGGAAGATGTAACCAATGTGAATATATTAGTAATACCAGCGAAATATATTTAGAAAGTAGAGAAAAATGGTTGAAAAGTAAATTATATTACAACTGTGATACCAAAGGTTTAATATATTTGGCAGTATGTCAAAAATGTAAATCATTATATGTGGGGAAAACTGAAAGGACTTTAAGAAGAAGAATATATGAGCACATGTATGAGATTACTAGAGCTAAAGATAGTAATGCACTATATAAACATACTAGAGAATGTAAGGGTTTTAGATTTTTATTTTTTGTATTAGAACAAATCAAGAAAGATGTAAGAGGAGGCCTTTGGGAAGAACAAGTGGAGTATAGGGAGCTGTGGTGGCAAATAACTTTGGAATCAGCTAGGCCACCTGGGCTAAATGAATATAGCACTTGCTACTACAGTACTTATCACATTGTTAGCACTAGCACTTGCTACTACAGTACTTATCACATTGTTAGCACTCTTGTTGGAGACAGTACCCCCAAAAAAACCTAACCCCATTTCTCGGTCACCCACATCCCCTGAAATCTTTTTAAGTTTTTTTGTCTATTCATTCTAGTATGACGTGGGAACAGTTGCTAGTGTCCTCTCCTGGTCAGCTGGTGAACCTGGGAATATTGAGGCAATGTTACAATTGCCTCATGTACACAGACAACCCTCTCCTCCTCCCACCAAACACAAATACATGCGAGAGATGCACTTATACGGCCAAACTGGAGGCTGAGCTCTCTCAACATAGGACTGGCAAGACCAGACAGGAGGAGAAGGTAACCACACACATTACATACCCAGTCACACATAGTACCATCACAACTTCAAATCATACACATAATCACACAAAGACATACTCGGAGGCTCTGACCAAAAATCTACCAAAACAGCAGAGGCCACCAAAGCAGACACCCAAACAACTACCACCTCAGAACACAACACCTGCAACACATAGACCACATAGTAAGTGTCAAACAGTCACAGCCCTCAAGGACAAACACAATGCCAAACATACTCATCATTGGTGACTCAATAGTCAGACACACTGACGTCCCGCTCACCAGATTGAATAAAGAGAAGGTCACAGTAAGCTGCCTGTCGGGCGCTAGAATCCGCCACATAACGCAAGCACTCAGGTCTCTCAACAGCAGGTACAAGTACGACTCAGTCATTGTCCACGCTGGTGTAAACGACCTGAGACATACCTCCTTGGACTACATGAAAAGAGACATTGAGGAGCTCTCTGATTATGTAGCCCAGGCAGGTATGACCCTGACATTGAGCAGTATCCTACCTTCACCAAAAATGATGCCACAATACAGAGATAAGATGATCAGCTTTAACAATTGGCTTAAATTCTGGTGTCATTCAAAGGGGATCCAATGTCTGTCTGCCTGGGATGACATGCTGGACAAGCCGCGCTGCTTTGCAAGGGATGGCTTGCACCTGTCACCCCTGGGATTCCGGATATTGGCAAAGGCTATTGCCACCCCCATAGTGCCTTTTTTAGGCAAGGCTCAAATTCTAAACCTATCACCCTAGAACTCAATAATGGAAAAAAACTAAGGGTAATGCTGCTCAATGCCAGAAGTCTCAATCTCAAAATGCACGCACTCGAGGCCCTTCTCAGTATGGAGAACATCGATGTCTGTGCTGTGACAGAAACCTGGTTCAAGGCTCCTGAGAGCACCCCAGCACTATCAGGTTTTACCTCATAACATGCTCCGCCCCAAAATTCGGACAATACCAAGAAAGGAGGGGTGTCCATATTCATCAAGGACACCCACACCTCAAGATTGGTGGCAACGACGATGCATCGGAGACCATCCAGGTGCAATTAACCATAGGCAAGACTGCTCTGCAATTTGTAGCATGTTACAGGCCACCCTCACAAACCCAGGAACCTCACATGGCTTTCCTGAAAACACTGGAGGATAAATGTATCTCCAAACACCATTATACTAGGTGACTTCAATTACCCAAATATAGACTGGGAACACTACTCAAGCCCAAACACTCTGGCCCAAACGTTCCTGGAATTCATAAACTTAAATGCCATGGAACAACTAGTCACAATCCCCACAAGAGGAGAAAACATACTTGATCTCATCATCACGAACATGGGAGCACAATGTTCAACACCTGAAGTATACCCCTCACTGGTGAGATCAGATCACAAGCTAATCTTGCTGGAGGTCCTCATCCCACCCCCACCTGAAACAAAAAACACAGTAAAGAACTTCTCAAAAGCTGACTTCACACTTCTAAAGACTAGTGTGGTCTCCTTTAGGCCCCCGAGCTCATGTAAACACTACGCAAGCCCCTGAATCACTTACAAATGCCTTCTACCAGCACCTGCAGGACTGCATGGATCAGGCAATCCCAAACAAAACAAAGACTCTCTCTGTACCAAAGGCAGGCGTCCAGTCTGGTGGACCCCAGCCATAAACAAACTCTACAACAAAAGGAGGAAGCTACTACAAGATAGAGCTAAATCCTTAAGAGGTAAGACACCTTTGATCATTATAAGTAAAAAGCTAATAGCTCTCATAAAATCATCCAAAGCAAATTTTGAGAAAAAATAGCTAAAGACTCAAAAGACAATCATAAGGCCTTCTTTAGCTATGTTAGAAACCTGGGAGGAAGCTCCCAGATATGCTCAGAATTAGTTCAAAACGATGTGAAGATTACTGATCCTACAGACATTGCCAACATACTGGCTGACAGGTTCAGTGCAAACTTCACCCCACCCTCCCCAAAAGGAGATATATCTATACCAAATGATAGTAGCCCCAAACATCTCTAATGCCCAGGTGAAAACTGCTCTCCAAGGCAAAAACACTGCATCCATGGGACCTGATGGTGTCCCCGGATGTGTACTCCACGAACTCAACGAGGAATTAAACCCACAGTTAGGACAGCTGTTTAATCTCAGTCTCACCTCTGGATAATGCATCCAGGAGTGGCGACAGCACTGTGGTCCCACTTCACAAAGGCGGTGCCTCCACCGACCCTGGAAATTACTGTCCCATTAGCTTGACAAGCCTTATCTGCAAAGCCATGGAAAGGATCATAATGGATCTCATAAATAAAGACATAGGGAATTTGCAGACTCTGGATCAAACCCAGTTTGGCTTTGTCAAAGGCAGATCATGCCTTCTAAACTTGGTTGACTTCTTTGAACGGTCACCAAGGCCATTGATGAGGGTAAGGCAGTCCATACAGCCTACCTGGACCTAGCAAAGGCCTTCGATACAATACCCCACTCGGTATCATTGAAAACTCATCAGCCTAAAGGTAAACCCATACGTCACAAGATGGGTTGCAAACTGGCTGAGTGACAGAACCCACAGGGTCAGAGTTGCTGGCGCCATGTCAGACTCAATGCCTGTCACAAGTGGTGTCCCACAGGGCTCAGTCCTGGGCCCACTCTTGTTCGGCATCTACTTCTCCGAAGTACAAGCAAACACAGGAGGGTTATGGCTGACCAAGTTTGCAGATGACTGCAAACTGGGCCATAGTCGAAAACACATCTGACACAGATATCCTTCAGAAGGGCCTCACAGAAACGGATAACTGGTGCCAGAGCCATGGCCTAAAGTTAAATGCCAAAAAATGCATAGTCATACCCTTCGGGAAAATCAAGGTTACCCCTAGCTACCATATAAGAGGCAATCCACTGAGCACAGACAAAGTTATCAGGGACCTGGGGACCCAGGTTGACAGTAACCTTTCATTCGACACTCATGTTGCTAAAATAGTTAGGAAGACCTTCTACATTGCCCACCTGATCATGAAGGGTTTCACATCTAGATCAAGGGAGGTCATAGTCTCCCTGTACTCATCACTCATCAGACCAATGATTGAGTACAATGCCCCATTCGGAATGTATCTGACCCGACACTTGCAGCAGCTGGAGAGGCCCCAAAAGTTCCTCACCAAAAGGATAAAAGGTCTCAAAGATATGTCTTATGCTGCCCGGCTGAAAGAACTCCAGCTCTATTCAGTCGCCACCTGCTCAGAGGTGACCTATGCCTGACATACAAGGCCATGTCAAACCCAGATTTGATGAACATGCTTCACCTCAAAAAATCGAAATCTCTTAGAGCCACAAGGGCAGGAGACCTAAACCTAGACACAGCTATTAATAGGACGTGCTGGAGGGATAGATTCATCACCCAAAGACTCCCTATGCTGTGGAACAAAATCCCAGTATATGTGAGGCAGAGCACCTCGCTGGCTTTGTTCAAGAGGAATCTTGACCAATGGATGGGAGATCGCAGATATACCCCAGGGATTACCTCAGTGTCTCTGCTCGACAGAGGCACTGTAAAATAATGGGCATAGTTTCTCCAAACTAAAGGGGTGGCGTAAGCCACAAAACTATGGGCTAGGCTTGTAAATGCCCTCGGGCAGATAGCCTAGTATAAACCTATGAACCTATGAACCTATGTTTCTATACTACCACTTTTAAAGTTAAGAGCTTCAAAATTGTGACACATGCACTTTTAGTAATAGACACCAGATGGTGCTATACCCTAAACTCAAGAAAAATGAAACATGGTATCATTATTATCACTTCATGCACTTTATTTAATAGAAGTTTTAGGAATTATTTATTTATTTATTGAATTAAAGTTTTTAGAGTATTTAAATGATTTTATGATAGTCGAAACAAAGTTATATTTTATATTTATTAATATTCATGAGCCCGTGATGTCATTTCATTAAGTATAATCATCTGATGGAATTAATGAATTGTATTGGTTTATTTGAATGTAATAAGTTATATAAGGAGTAATTGGTTTTAATTTATTGTATCTGATGAAGTCCAAGTAGTATGGACGAAAACGCGAGTGTTTGGTGAAGAGCGTTTATGCAGTTTTGAGTGTACGAATAAAGCTGTGTTTTAAACTTTTGGATAAAAGTTTACTTCTCCTTCCTAGCTCAAAGCACTCTGTTATTTATTGGTGACTTTTGGTGCTTTCCATTTATTTCTCAGTTTATGTGTGTGTGTTAACTACTTGGGGCAGGGACACAAAGCACTGGGTTCACAGAGAGGGTGCTGGCGGACTTTGCTTAGACACTCAGCTGAGGACCTAACACTGCAGCTGTACCTGTGGGGAGTCTTAGTGTGAACCTGGATGGAGACAGATATAGAACCATCCAGACCCCAGGCTGAGTGTGTCCCCTGTCTTCTCTTAAGGAAAATTGTACTTGATGCAGAGAGGTCTGCATCTGTAAATACTGAGTGTATCCATTTGTATTTCAAGTGCATGTTGCTCTCCAGTGTCAATGGTGAGGATTCATGGTCTTTGATTACTGGCACAGCATGGGGGTGTCACATACTGGTAACAGTGGTGGGCATCCCATTCACACTATCCACTTTCTTGTCTATAACTTAGGGAGCAATATTTTTTGTAAATCTTTAGCTAGTATTATTAATTTCTCACTTACTCAAAGGTCATTACACCTGAATTTAAGCATGCCGCTATTCACCCTCTGCCTACAAATTTTACCCTAAATCAACTAAGGACTATAGACCAAATGAAAAATTTGACTGCAAAACTATTTTTTTAACTACATCCAGAAATATGATGTCTTCTCTCAGAATCAGCATGGTTTTCGAAACAGATATAATTCCACTACAGACTCTGAATTTGTAACTTATTCTAGATGTGGGCAGTACTTATTATGCTTATTAGTTTGAATACACATTTACTTGACAGAAATGTTGCCTTACTTGACACTGAGAGGCAATTATTTTTTTCAGGGTAGTACAATAATCCTCAGAAATGGGACTTAGGTATATTAAACATAGCATTTCATTTTCTAAATTTAGAAGAATAGTGGAGTTTCTAACATTTAGAAAGCCAGAGATTGGTCAGATGTATTCCAGCTTATCTAATAAAACATTTATAGATATAGCATATCTATCATCAGTAGAAAGGATATGTGGAATTTTTGTAAGCCACATTCAGATGAACCATCATACCATGGACTAAGAAACCATCACAATATGCAACCATCACTGAAATATCCTTCACTAAAATTCTTCTAGCTGTCAGGAACAGATTACAAGATAATGCTAGCAGTACCACTAACCTCTTATCATTCAGAAAAATGCTAAAGGAACACTTTTGTCAAACCTGTACCTATAACTCCCTCTCTGCACATGGCTAGACAGTTCTATTTCACAATTCTTCCTATTTGGTTATCATGACAGCCATCAGTGAGCATTACATTTCAGTGAGCTGAATTACTAACTCATTTACAAACATTTTGAATATCATTCTAAACATAGGACCAGATTCTGTAAAGCTCGCAGAATCCAGTGAATTATGCTGATACCAGCTCGAAACTTGCAGTTAACAATGTGATATGCTAATGTATGACAGGAAATGCACAATAACTCAACACACAGTGGAGTTCCACAGCTCCAATGGCACACTATGGAAATGTGCAAGTAATCCATAATTACAAGAAATGGTTTTCCAACAATATTGTACACAACCAAACAAATGGAAAGATGATCACAATTCAAAAATCCCAATAGTTGTTTAGAGAGATAACAAAAATTTGTACAGTAACTTTACGGAATGTTACTGACTCTGTAGTGATAAAAAACACACACACATATTAAAAATAGCAAGTATCCCAAAGTAATCCACATGGCAGTAGTAACCCAAATTTGCAGGTGTATGCACAGAAAGAGCTTAGATACTCACGCATATTTCTGTATGCCAACCATAGGTAGATACTAGGCTATCGGCCCTGGGGCCTATACAAGCCCAGCCAAAAAGGTACCCTGGCTTTTGCCACCCAAGAAAATTATTTTCCTGTGCCACTGTCGAGCAGAGCCACAGAGGTGATCCCTGGGGTGAATTTCCTATTTCCCATCCAATCATCAAGATTTTTCTTGAAGAGTGCTAATGAAGAGCTTTGTTTGATATAAATAGGTAGTTTATTCCAGAGTATGGGACATCTCTGGGATAGGAATCTATCCCTCCGGCATGTTCTGTTTATTGTGGTGACAAGGTTTATGTCCCTAGAGCGTGTAGCTTGGAGGGATTGGGATTTCTTTAAGTGCAGCATGTCCAGCAGCTCTGGGTTTGACAAAGCTTTGTATGTTAGGCAGAGATCGCCTCTGAGTAGGCGATATGTGATGGAGTAAAGCTGGAGTTTTTGAGACGGTTCATGAGGGCATCTGTTTGAGGCTGGTAATCCTCTTTGTGAGGTATTTCTGCGGCCTTTCCAGTTGTTGTTGATGTCTTGTGAGGTACATACCAAAAGGGGAGTTGTACTCTATAATGGGTCTAATGAGTGATGAGTAGAGGGGAACAATGACCTCTTTTTTTCTGGATGAGAAACTTTTTGTGATGAGGTGTGCCACGGAGAAGGATTTCCTGACTACTGTGGCGATGTGATTATCAAAGGAGAGACTACTGTCCACCTGTGTCCCAAGGTCTCTTATCACACTTTCGGTGTTAAGTATACTACCGCCTATGTTGTAGTTCATGGGTACAGAGTTTTTACCAAAGGGGATGACTATGCACTTTTTGGCATTGAGCTTGAGGCCATGGCTTTGACACCAGGCATCTGTCTCAGTGAGGCCCTTTTGTAGGATGTCCACATCATTAGGAGTTTCAATTATGGCTCCTAGTTTGCAGTCATCTGCGAACTTCATTAGCCAAAGACCTTCTGTGTTAGCCTGTATTTCAGAGAAGTAGATACCAAACAGAGAGTGCCCAGGACTGAACCCTGTGGTACTCCACTTGTCGCTGGTCTGAAGTTGGATTTGGAGTCTGCTACTTTCACAGTGTGGGTTCTGTCAGTGAGCCAGTTGGCAATCCATCTTGTGACATAGGGATTTATACCTAGTTTAGTGAGTTTATCTATAATTCCAGAGTGGGGGATGGTGTCAAAAGCCTTGGCGAGATCTAGATAGGCTGTGTGAACCACCTTACCCTTGTCTGCAGCTTTGGTGACTGCTTCAAAGAAGTCTATCAGGTTTAGGAGCCATGATCTGCCTTTTACAAACCCGAAGTGGGTGGGATCCAGAGTTTGGAGATTAGAAACCTATTGTAACTCATGTTTCAAAGCTGCAAAGCTATTTGTAATGCATATATATTCACATCACTCATTACAATTAACTAAGAGACAACTATGGATAGCTACATAATACACGTAGCATTAAGATAATATAGGCTTGGACTTATGGACTCCAATAAAATCCGTAAATTTCCTAACAAATAAAGAAAAATTAAAGGTGAAGGGCAATCATGGCCACACCAGCACAGCTAACAGTTGCTAACAATGGGTTTGGGACCCGTGTAGGGAACACAAGTAACACACACATCCAAGGAAAGTGGGATATAGAAAAAAAGATGAGGGGGATGGGTGAAGACATCACCATTTTTTGGCATCACTGCATACAGCAAGAAGGAAGCGATGAATCTCTGGTGGTGGAATTCAAGCTGAAGTTCCAGAATGGACATGTATATATCCATGTTCTGTACAAGAGGGAGTATTTTGACACTCACTGCATATTGCTTCAGCTTACATATTCATGTATTCCTCTGTTTGATTTACAATAGCAGAGTTGAGACATGAGCACAATTCCATACAGAGTGAGGGTGATGAACGTAAGTATAATTAAATGTATTGATAGATCTGAATTATAGACATAGCAGTGCACACTGCAGTTGTAAGGTTTATTGCATTAATATTCACATGTCCATCTACTTCAGGCCTATAGCAGGGAACAGCAGGTGAGTGTCTCTATACTGTTGCTGTTCACACTACTTTGTTAGTGCCCACACCTCATTTAATGGCCCTGCTGTTTACTGTTATATCGTTGTTTCCATAACACTGAACACTACAGGTACATCCAGTGGAGGAGCGAGACATGCATTATCAAGTGTAGAAAGACGAAGTGTGATAAAGGAGCATTGTCAAAGCTTTCAACAATGTGAAGCACACATGATGACTGACATCTTTATCAATATTTGTCAATACAGGTGCTTTGGTGTATAGTTGCAATGTCTACACATATTTGCAGCCCATATTACTGTGTTGTATATATGATATTGTTGGTATTATTTTTGATAACTACATGACTGTGCTGCCTTTCTCTTTACTTTCCCATTGCAGGATCCACAGTACAAACTGCAATCTCTACACAGCAGGACTCCTCAAGTGCACATACAAATGGTATGTGTATATCACAAATTCAGTCTTTTTTTAGTTGTGTTCTCTTGTACTTTTTGTGAATGATATGTTCTGTAATGTCTTTTTTTTTGTTACACTAGTTGAAGTTCAGCACAGTGGAACAACAATATTCTGGGAGTATTTGCCAGGTGTGTTATTTTTTTTTTATGCATCACATATACCATGGATGTTGGTCATGTTACTGGATTATATGGTTATGGTATATACATTCCATGAAATGTACATGCAGTAGACTGCAAGTGAAGCCAGTAGTATTTATAACATTGCAGTAAAATATATATGCCAATTGTCTTTTATATTCATGTGCTGTAGGCACATTGTCTTGATCTGTGTCTTTTTATCTTGTAATACATCAACTGTCTTTGTCATCCAGTAGCTCATCCAGCATTCATTATGTTGTTCATGATGTGTCTCAGATTGGTAGTATAGCCCCTGTCACAGAGGACCTTGAGTGGTCTGGAGACTCCATCCATGAGATTGACACTGATGTTGCACCAGATGTATCCTCAGATGTGTAGGTCCACTTGTCAACAATTTCAGACGATGATGACACAGTGGATGTTGAACAGGGTGAGGCCATTGATCAATACACCACAGCTTGGACACTGCTGTTGGTGAATCCATACAACAACCAGATGCAGGGCACCACTGTAGATGTCGGTGGGCAGATGTTCTACATGGCCAAGTGTCAGAGGTTGTCCACCTCCTGTTGCAGGTAAATGAACAGTCACTGCTGCGGCATTACTTAGATGTTTGTGCACTTGCCTGTGCCACATATCATGTGGCACACCAGCTACATATCATATATGAAGGACAAAAGTGCAGACACCGTTAGATTATGGCTGCACCAGCTACTCAGAATGATAATTTGGAAACCCTGGCCTCTATGGTACTGCAGCAGTGTTGTACTACAAGAAGGATTTTGTGTTCCATGACTATGCACAACAGGTTGCAACCTGTGAAAGGCAAGCCACCTGTCCACAGAACCACCATTGGCCATTGGGAATCCTTGTCCATGGTCCATCCTGCACAGATGTCAGCTGCTGGCACATCTACCTAAGTCCTGTCAGTCACAAGGTCTTCCCTTCACAGTCATTTTCCTTCATCTCAACATAGACTAGTACTCCCATTCATCTCCTCTGTGGAGCAACCAAGGCAGGATGTGTCTGTACTTAGTTGTGGCAGAGCAAGCTGTTGTGTGAGACATCAGGGAGGTCAACCAAGACTGCAATGGAGTGTGTCCAACAGTATAGTACAAATAGCTGATATATATTATTTCAGTACTACTATACTGTGATGTGTGTTTCTGAAATAAAAATGTCTGTATGATGTGCATGATTTCTCTATTTTCATGCTATGGAATAGTATATTTATGTAAGTGCAGTACTGATGTATGTCCCTTATTGTTTGCCATACAGTGATAAAACAGACTGAGTGTGTATACATACCTGTGTTGGTTGTGCCCTTAGCTGATGTTTTTTTTTGTTTTGACACATGTTCATGTTGGAATATGTTACGCTCATGTGTATGTATGATGCAAGTGTGTACATTTAACTATGTACTTGTCATTAGATGCAAAGCAATGTGTGTTGCTGTGGTGGGGCTACACCAGTACATCGGTGTTCAATCTGTGTACTCATGTACACGTGGCTTGTCATGACGTAAATGGCTGGGTCAGATGCTGCTGTGTAGCTTGGACCTGCAATTGTGGACACACTCTATATTGCCTATGCCTGTCATTCTGTCCTCTATGTCTTTCTGCTCCTCTTCCAATACATTTAGAACATCCTTTTTAGACATTTGGGGTTCTTGACATGGTTCACCAACACCTGCAGCTGGAAAACCACCATGTGCTCAGGATAGCATGTGGTGCAGCATGGCACACACCATTACCATTTGTGCCGCCTTCTCAAGTTTGTATTGCAGTGCACCCCTGGATGTGTTCAGACATCTGAGTCTAGCTTTCTGTACACCAAACACACACTTTATGATGTTTCTGATTGTTGTGTGTGCTCCATTGTAGGCCTCCTGTGCAGGGTTGGATGGTTCATGGTACAAGGTCATTAGCCACAGTTCCAGAGGATAATCACAGTCACCTAGTAAAAGCACTTTTCTTCATTCTGGAAATTGTTGAGAGGGGATTCTTAACTTACATCCTAGCTGTGTTCTTATACTTACCCAGTAGCAATCCCTCAAGAATTTCATCTTGTTGGAATGCAGTCCCGAGTCCACTTTCACTCCAAATGGCAGCAATATGGACACTTCCAGGGTGTGTTGCCATGATGTCTGTTACTCTGCCAACTGTTGCAGACACAATGTGGCAGTTGAAGGATGGCCATCCCTTTCTGTTTATGTATTGGTCTGCTTCTGAATGTACTGGTGTCTTCATAGGTATATGTGCAATCTATTGCACCAAGTTCCTGGGGGAAGTTTGCAATGTTGTAGATCTGGTGTATTACATTTCTCTACTCCATGGGTGTGGATGGGAAGTGCAAATAGTCATCCACCTTGCTGCACATTGCTTCCAGGAATTTTGTCAGGATATGACTGGCAGCTGTCTATGATACTCCCATAGCATCCCTCATATGTTTCTTGAATGTCCTAGATGCAAGTACACTCAAAGACAAACTTTAGTTTCATGGCGGATGGGGCTTCCTCACAGGGTCTACACAGACATCTGTGGGGCACACATTACAGACAGCCTGCACCATTTGTCTGCTTCTGCCAATACAATATCTGTCAATTATTTTCTGGCCTGACAACTGGTTTGGTTGCAGCCTTGCTTTGAGTCTAGTTGGCTGACTCCTAGGATGCACAGCTACATGCTCATTTATGGATTACATCACAGCTGCTTGTTGCAGTATATTAACAGCCTCTTGCATTGTTATATTATTTTCAGTTTTGCTATGGATTTTGACATAATCCACAATATCCGCATGAAATCCTTGGAGTCCATAATGTATGCACTGAGAAATTCGGAAGTGGAGTCAGCATAGCTGTTAGTCGCATTTGAGTTGTGTTGTGTGCACACAATGTGTTTTGGAATTCCACTGGCTTGGGCAGAATCCCTAATTATCTTATACTGAATACATAAGTGGTCAGCCTGCCTTCAGCATGTATTCTGTAATTGCGTCCACAGCATGTGTGCCTTAGTCTTCCTTTGGTGTGCTGCCCTGTCTGTATGTACCTTCCGTAAACTTTACATAATGTGACCCATAATGTTCTCTCGGAATCTGTCATATTTCCCCATTCTGTTCCTTTCCACTCTCTTGCTATTCTATTTCTATTTCAGATATACCATTCTACACTGTTTCCTTTATTGTATCTACCAGTTTCATGTATGATTTAAACCATTGTTATGTAATCCAATGATTTTGAAAGAATATTCTCCTTTTTTACTTAGCACTTCTAACAAAATGCAAAATCCTGTTAACCTTTTCAAGACTTTTCCATTTCTATTTAATCTTCATCTTCCCAAAAATGGCACAATGCTCTCAAAAACACATATCCCTTTCTATTTCTTCCAATACATACAAAAACAGAAAAAGTCTATCTCAGTTTTTAATTTTACTGTACTTTGCATAGACTGTCCTTATTTTGTTACATTCCACTTTACATATAACATTAGTTCTCTATATTTTTCACTGTCACATACCATTTTTTTTCCTTTTGCCTTTCATTACAGTTGAAATCCCAAGTGCTCAAAACCACTGTTTCAAAACCAGGGAAAAAAAGCAGTTTGTAAGCTGGGTAAGCCATTGCTCACAATCAGACTCAAATATGACTTCTGGCAAGAAGCTTTGGACAGGGAGCTGGAAGTGGAGGAGGGATTAGGATTAGGGAATAGGAAGCAGATTAGGATTAGGGAGTGGGAGGGAGATTTTAGAGTTAGGGAGTGGAAGGGCTTTTAGAGTTAGTGAGTGGGAAGGGGGTTTTAGGTTTAGAGATAGGGGATTCTAGTCTTATGTTTTAGGAGGGATGGTAAAGTTTTAGCATTAGGGAGCACAAAGGGAGTTTTAGGGTTAGGGAATAGAAACGGAGTTTCAGACTCAGGAAGGGAGACAGGTTGGAGTTTTAGAGTTAGGGAAGGGAGTTTTAGGGTAAGAGCTGGGGTACTGCTAGGGCTATGGGAAGTACGTAGTCAAGAGACACTGAGTTAGTGGGAGTCTGAGCACTTGTCTTTTACAGCAAGTGACAACGAGCAGGTGAATCATGAGCATATGGCGCAAGAACACTTTTAGTAGTCCCATAATGCTGTACCCATATTCATCAACTCAGGATGTTTCCTCTCATCAAGAAATTAATGCCACCTTTCATATTTGGGTATGCATATACCTCTATTATTATAACTGTATGTGCTCTTATTCTACAGTCTATAGTTAATCTCCCTGAGTTTCCAATAGTTACATCAAATATACTTACATCTGTCATTCATCTCTTCTAAAATTTTACACAATTTCCCTTTTTCATCTCTTTCAAATCATACCTAATGTGCATATGAGAAAACTTTAAAATCTAACACACATCACGTCATTTTGTGCTCCAGTCATAAACCACAAATCCCCTTAAATCACAGTCTGTATTATTAACATATCACTTTAATGCAGAAAAAGCAACCTTTCCCATGTTTTGTGTCTTTATTAAACTCCTCCCCAATTGTCCTTTTTTTGTATATTTTACTCTATTTCCAACTGAACACTGGTTACCAAATTTCACAGTTTTCCATTCCACCTCCAAATTCATTATAAAAAGTAGAATCACACATTTCCTATCTACTTTCCAATCCACAATGATCCTGTCACTTGCTACTAGTCTTTGTATTTCCTAGAGTGAGCTGCATGTCTTGGCCAATCCAAAACCATCTGCACTCAGCAATGCTTGCCACTTGCCAGTGAGGAAGGCAGAGATATAGTCAGAGAGCTACTCATTAGAATTTAGAGAATCAGGACACACTGGAGAGATTTAGAGTAAACAGGGATATTGTAAGGGTCTTAATGAGTATAAATCACACCCAAAGAGGCACTGGGGTATGTGTGGCCTTCCTGTCCCTGTGGATACAAAAGTATGTATAGGCCTCATATACTTCTTAAGGGGACCTTCCACTAACAAACTGGGAATACATTAGGTATCTCACAGGCTTCTACCTTGTGATAATTTGAGTGTTCCTGGATGCAGTCTTGACATGTGTTGGTCAGTACATCTATTTCCCAGTGTTACGTCATGTCCAAGCCAGGACTATGCATGTCTTTAATGGGGAGGCACATTTCCTTGAGGTACTTGATGTGATAGACTGAATCCAAGTTGCAATTAGGGTCACATCTACTCCATGGTGGCAAGTGATACCACAATAGAAAGGGCTACCATTCCATCAGTTGCCAGGTAGTGTGTGAGACATCACCAACATGTTTGTCTAGCATCCTGGCAGTGCACATGATTTACATATCTGGCTTACTAGTTCACTCTACCACCTCTTCCATGGTAGGATGTCTAGTGGTCATCTTGTTGGTTAGTGGAAATTTTATTTTTCTGATTTAAGTAGTTATTCCTTGTGAAATGTACTGCTGGGTATGAGACCTCTTTTTCTTTGTTTTGTCTCCCCCTCTTTTTTTTTCTCTCTCTCCTTCTCTTTTTTTTTTTTTTGTTTGTTTCAGGTAGTGCTGCATATCCACTGGAGCCAGGGCTCATAACACCAGTGAGAAATCCAAGTGGAACTGCTGAAGACAGTTATAACACAAAACTGTCCCAGACCACTGTTAACATCAAGAGGGTCTTCAGCCCATTGAAGAGTCAGTTTAGATTCCTGTATGAGTCTGGAGGTGCCCTTCAATATGACCTAGCTACTGTATAAAGGGTGTTTACTGCATCTTGCATTCTGCACAACATGATCATGTAAGTTACCCATGTTGTTACTGCACCTCCCAGTTTCCATCCTACTTTGACTAATGGTGAACAACCAGCATCAGTAGTAATAGACGCCATGTGGCAGACTCATGCACAGCATACAGCTGCACTGATAAAGAGGCGGTGTCTAGTCCAGAACTATGGGCCATCGCATTCAAGTTAGTGTTTCTTACTTGTAAAAAGCACATAGAGTATAACTGATAGATGCAATGATATGTGTGGACTATGCTGTGTGGAGCAAGGTCTATTGTCACTGTGCATCAGACAGTTGCTCTCATCTTTAAATAATAATTTTTATTTCAGAAAAGGTACTCATATTTGTAAAGTCATGCCTGAGTGCTCACTGATCCCTGTTCAGTGATGTCATAAGACATTATATAAGGAATAATCACATTTTAATTGTTTTGCACAATACATTATGCTGAGTTGGTGTTCCTAACTATGTAAGTACTGAATATCCTCTACTAGTACAATTCATAAAAAGTGCTATGTCAGTATTTCATAGGAGTTTATACCTTTCATTTGAATACAAACATATCATGTTGTTTTTTTATATTACATAATGTTTCCTCAGTTTTAATTATTACACATTTCAACTGAAGTAATGTCCATGAAGGTACTGCAGATCAGATTATTTCATTTTGTCATGCACAGTAATTTGTGTCCTCTGAGAAAAGAAACGTAATCATTTGTGCAGTGCTGAGGCTGAAGTGGTAGCATTGTTTGTTTATGTGGCAGGATACTCATATAATCTTTATTTTTTTATTACTGTTTGAATTCTTCAACATTATTACTTTTAAGTTGTAGGTAACTGCCAAGTGTAGCAATGATAATGCATACTGCATTAATGGTTATAATGAAAGCAATCTTATATTATGACATACACATTCTTTCTACACTTCTATGAAATTTTAAGCATTACCATTATAGGAATAAAATGCATGCAGTTGAAAACTGTCCTGATCATGCATAATAGTTTATCTATTTATTAATTAACTTATTTTCCTTTGAGAAAAACATTGACATCCCTGTGCGAAGATCAAATTGTAAGTAACAGAAATGACACGCTTGAAGATCAAATATGCCATACATGGCATCTCCTAAAGATAGGGTAGGTGATGGTGCAAGTGATTTTGAAAAGGGACTGTCATAAGAGTTGGATGATGAGTTGGTCTGATGTTGTCACCTACTTGATACAGGTGATCCTGCAGACACTAATCTGAAATTGTTGTGAGATCGGGACCTTGTATAAGAGATTCTGGTAGGAGTAGATGAACACTCACACGGTCTATGTGAACTTTTTTCTGCTTGGCACCCACATACTTTCTTGAGAAACACTTGAGTCTCATGTGATCTGCACCACATGTCTAGACAGTACCCTGTCCTCTTCTCCTTCCAAAAGTGACTGGAGGTGGACATGAATGTTTGGTGTGCCACCATACTATGCATCACAGTGATCGTGGCATTATCCTGGTAGCCCTCATCTACACACTGGATGACTCTGACCATTTCTTGCTGACTCTTTGGGGCTGTGGTCTGAGCTCTAACAATGTAAAAACTCATTTGGCAGTGGTCTGAGCTCTAACAATGTAAAAACTCATTTGGCAGTGGTCTGAGCTCTAACAATGTAAAAACTCATTTGGCAGTGGTCTGAGCTCTAACAATGTAAAAACTCATTTGGCAGTGGTCTGAGCTCTAACAATGTAAAACTCATTTGGCAGTGGGCTGAGCTCTAACAATGTAAAAACTCATTTGGCAGTGGTCTGAGCTCTAACAATGTAAAAACTCATTTGGCAGTGGTCTGAGCTCTAACAATGTAAAAACTCATTTGGCAGTGGTCTGAGCTCTAACAATGTAAAAACTCATTTGGCAGTGGTCTGAGCTCTAACAATGTAAAAGCTCATTTGGCAGTGGTCTGAGCTCTAACAATGTAAAAGCTCATTTGGCAGTGGTCTGAGCTCTAACAATGTAAAAGCTCATTTGCTGCTAGACAGCCAATGCTTTACGTGCTTCCTGGGATAGATGACACAAATTCCTGTGCCTGGCACCTCTTTATAAAGGTGTTACTGTGGACACTGCTATCTCTCAATTTCTGCCATCATTCTGAAAGTGTTTATCTGAGTTTAGAGATACAAATGTGGAGATGCAAGAGTTTTCTCCCTCTGCAAGTATGAATGTAATATCAACATGTGCTTGACTGTGTGAAACACTGCCTTTTCCTGCAGAGTTACTAATATTTTGTGAGGTTTGAGATTCTACCATTAAACTTGAGGACTGCTTGACACTTTCCTCAGGCTGCTTCATGAATATAACTATGTTACCATCATCATCATTAATAGCTATTGTGCTGCTGAAATCCTTCAAATTTACTGGTATAGTGCAACTGTTTGTTTCTGCTGCTGACCCTTTAAGAAAGGAATTGAATAAATTAATAATAAAGAAGTAACATACAGTACTGAATGCTGAGTAAGGGGGTCTGGAGGACACTTACCAAGCACACTGCCTTCATTGTTGTTAAGTGCAGAAGTGGAGGCACCTGTTCATAGTAATTGTCATGTGTTTAATGTAATCACTCTATGTCAGTATTTAATTCTCTATATAAATATATGTTACTGTTTTTAAACTAACCTTCTGAGGCAGACATGCTGATGCTGTAGATGCTGGTAATAGCCAGTTTCACAACACCAATGATTTTTCTAGTCCTATCGTCTTTTGGGTCACAGTGATCCCCACAAATGGATAGGAGGTATTCCTCTTTTGATATTAAAGTGAGAAGTGTAGGAGATCCCACCCAGTCCTATTACAGACAATTGCATTCTGTTTTGTCTTGGCTCTAGTATGCCCTACCATAGTATTTGCCTACTTTGTGCATTGTGTTAATGTATGGTTCCTTCCACCCACAACATTAATATTCATAACCACTTGATTTCAGACCTTAGGCCTCTCAGCTTATGTGTGCCCCCTTACCAAAAAGATATTTCCCATACATCCTAAGGGTTGTCATGAGGATGCAATTCCCCCATGGCTAAAATTATGCGTGCTGTGTCTTGATCCCTAGTTTTGACTCATTATTGCACCTAAAATAATCTGCCACAGTCACATTCAAAATACTTTTGATGTAATCATCAGTCAAACAACTCAACAATGAAAGCATGCTTGCTGTCACCACAACCCAAAAACACCAGAAAAACAACCAGAGATTAGATGACATGAAAACCATAGTTATAAACAAGTGCACACGCTCATTCCAGCCAAGTAATTTTGCTTCCTTATGAATAATACATTGACAATAGTAAGGCAAGCAGTTCAACAAATCAATGCACCCCCTACTACTTTAATGTACTCATACTATAATTTTTCATTCAGCAGTGATACTCAAAAATGTCACATTATAGGCAAATGCATGTTGCATCAGAAAATGTCCTTGACACTTCAGTATTTCACATTTAAATAACTGCATTTCTACCATTTGTGCACAATTACTGACATCAAAATAAAAGTTATCTTTTTCAGTGATCACTGTGTCTTCCATTACTGATGTAAAGAATTTCCAATTATAAATGTATTTATTGCTTTAAAAAGTATGCTGGTGAAAAAGCATTCTTGGCAAAACCAAACTTACCAATAATAACAGTACCAGGACTAATAACCCTGCTGCTTAGCTGGGATTGATTAGGGTGATGTCATACCTCACAGGAAGTGTTTCTAAATCTGTAAAATACAGCTCTGCTCATACTTTCTTCATTTTGGTGCTGGCACTTTAAATGATGGCAACATCTGTGAAGGCATGAGGGCATGTCCAAGCATGTCTGACAAGGAGACCAAGAGAATGCTGCATCTTCTTAGAGATTGATACCTGGCTAAAATCATATCCTGCATTAATGGGTCAGACTGAAAGAAAACAAACATCTGGCAGGAGTTGGGTGAGCACCTGTCATCCTTGACAGGAATCACCAAGTCTACCCTCAGTGTCATCACAGGCACAATGACCTATAAAAGCATATGCCTGATTGCTATGTGAGTGGATACATCAGGTTATGGGTAGAAAGCCAGAGATCTGTAGTAAGTATTTCTAATTTGTTTGTCATATTAAACATTGTTTTAAAAAATAAACTATAAAAGGGTTGCATAATTGAAGGTATTTGCTAGAAAAAATATGTGTAACTGCAAATATGTATGTATATATGTTATTGTAATGCAAAAGAAAGCATAAACATATCTGTACTCAGAATTGCATATGTATAGAAACATGGAATGTTTATGTGATGACATAATATTGTGTATGAATACAAATCTATATTTACTAGTAAAGAAATATATGTAAGTATATGTAAAATAGGAATGCCTGTCTATAAGAATGCACTTATAATTATTTTTGTACACACACATACACATACACACACACACACAAAACACACAAACACACACACCAAAAACAAAAATATTTGCATTGTCAATAAGTTCATGTAAAGTAGGTATTATCTTAGTCAGTAGTTGAATGACATGTAGACAAGTTTTGTAAAGAAAGCATATTGTCTACGTAGGCCAGAAAATATTTAATAGTATGATAATTGTGTAAGACAGTAATTTCTTCCACAATATTAACTGCACATACAAGATGGCTGAACTCAGTCAGGCACCACATCCTTGGCAGAGTGGAGGTTGGGGGAAGGAGTGGAAGATAGAGTATTAAGTGAATAGCCAGTACATACTTTAATGAAAGATGACCAGTTGTATTACTTCTATATACATTTCTATGCAATCCACACATATACGCTTACTCGTCTTAAGCAGGAAATTATTAAAACACACATTATTGTCATGAAGTATATGTACTACATCCATCTGCAAAACTAAATATGTTTTATTTAATGAAGGTTGATGTGGAAGGAAGAAAACTTCCTTTCAATTGTTATATTTTTATGTAGTACAGCTTCTGCCTTTGTCTAAAGAAAATGTACAGTGTATCACTTAAAGCCACAATTAAGTGTGCAAACCATAATAGTTGAAAGTAGAACCTACAATGAAAGTGCATGGTAAGATTCCAGACCATTGATCAACGAAACAGACAAGATGTGTACACATATACAAGTATAACAGTTTGAAGGAAGATGCTCTTCTAATATTTTAACTTGCATTAAAAGAAATATTACCACATTATGACCATATGTGTTTTATATCTTGCACATAAATACATGTTTAAAGAAATAATCATAAACAACCATGCTGTTATGTGTTCTCTATGTGGCTTAAGAGGAAATAGAGTACAACTCTGCCCAACAAAATAGAAGATTGGTTTGCTTGAATGAGAGTGCTGATAAGTATGAATAAAACACTTGATAATTAAAAAAAAAAAGAAATCTCAAGTGATAAATGTTTTTTCTGTTATTAAGTCATTTCTTTACTATAACTGCAAGTATATTTATAAACAAAGATAGAAGGAATAAAGTGCTTGGGGTACAATATTGCAGGTGAATCCATATCAGGAAGAAATTTCAAATGTATTACCATTTCTTATGTTAATCTAGCATATCTCATTATTATCAGCAGATTTCAAACGTAAAAACCAAGACTTGATAAAAATACAATGATTGTTCCCATGCATGTATGAGCATTTCCTACACATTTTGTTTCAGATGAATAAAGATTAAATAAAAATAAAATTATAAAGATTGGAATAATGTGTAACATTATGTGAGAATTTACTATCTGCCTTTCTTCTTTGTCTTACCCCACCTTTTTTCTCTCTCTTTTTCTTATTTCTATTACAAATTACTTTGTCCTTCTTTATTTTCTTTCTCTCCCATTTCTGTTTAATTTTTAAAGATAAAAATTCCTCAGCAGCCACGTATCTGTCAGGTTAGTGAACATTCACCCTCTGCCTGTCCTGCAAGTACCCTGGCATATGTCAGCCTCACAAGCTTCGCTGAACATGGGCATCAGGACTTGGTTGAGGACATCATGTAGCAAGTCATGGACAGACACCATCAGCCTATCTAAGAATCCCTTCAGTTGAGGGAAGACTTACTGTCCTGGTTGGTGCCAGACACCACACCACCGCAGACCCCTACCCCCCTCAACACTAGAGTTCTCCACTATCAGACAGTGGAAACATTTGAGGTCCTGTGGGCCATAGATTCCTGTTGGGGTGGAATCCTCTTCACTTCATCCTTTATTTATCTTCTTTCCTACATCCTTTTACTTATTTTCCACTCAAACTATCCTCTCATTAAAAAAAGAAAGAAGAAAAAAATATGGAGTTCTATCCCCACCAGAAATATAGTAATCATCTTCTTCCACTTATTCCATCTCCTCCAGCACAACTCTCCTGATGTTCTACTTCTGTGTTCCCTCTTTGTTATGCATAGCAGTAGCAGCAGCAGTCTTTGTGGATAATTTCTGTGCAAGTACAAACCCCAGGACTATGAATACTGCCCAATATGTATACATTTCTTTCATTATGTATTTTCTTTACTAAAAAAAATAAAATAAAACAGAATGTCACAGGCTCTTGAAATGTTTGTTTAGCTCTGTTTTGTAATGTCATCTCTTCTAAATTGCATTAAAAACTTCTTTTTATTCTGAACATTGATATGCAGATATGCATACTTGTTCCACTGCTAAAAGTCTGCTTTCTTGTCAATCAATGCCGCAGACTTTTCTAAATAAGCAAAAGTTTCAAATGTCAATTCACAAAACTTTGTGTTCCTTAAGTGTATCAGGGAATGTGTATTTTAAACATTAACCTGTAAAGGCAATATCAATTTATATAATATAACTTTCTTTTCTTCTTTTTGTTTTTACAGCCATTCTATTATCTACATTGCACAATATTCTAGAACATTTTTTCCCATTTAGCAATCACGTTAGCATGCATGTATTCTCCTTTCATTTTTAGTTTCCCTGCATTGTCTCTAAAGTTTCTTACTGTGTTACTTAAAGGCAGTCAAGGATACTCGCTTCATCTTTCTGGGGATGTAATTAGAGAAAATCTGGGTTGAATCTTTCTATTTTACCATTTTGTCTCAATTAGAATACACTTTCCACAGTTTTTTTCCATGATTATACTTTCGCTTCATATGATTCCTCCTCATCAGTCATTCTTAATATTTTGTCATCCAGTTCATCTTTATGCAAAGTTGTCATTACAGTCTCTAACTATCCAGATTTTCATCACATTTGCATTATCATCCTCAGTAATCTCCAGCACAGTGCAAAAACTGTCTCCTGCCTCACAGATTCATTGAATTTTACCAAGCTTACAACCAAGGAGACCATCAAGAAGCTCAGTCACCTCACCAAATACTGGTGGGAGACTATTAATTATTTGTAGTGAAAGTTTATGAATATCCAGCCAGTCATGTAGACTAGTTTTAAAGGAACATACTCTGCTTGATATGTAAGGACAGCCTATTCTTTGAGAAATGGGGGAATACATTGAAGTAGGATGCTGACAAGCTATGTAGTGTTTTTGATATGGGAGTATAGGTTTATGTCTCTAGAACAAGTGCTTGCTTTACTGCTGCTTCTTTTTATATGAAGGAGTTAAAATATTGCAGGGTCATTCAGAACATCAAGGGGGTACTCAGAGATCACCTCTCAAGAGTCTGTATGACAGTCAGTAGAGGACAGGGTCTTAGGTGTCTCCCATTAAATCTTCACCATTTAAATAAAGATTAAAGGAATGTTAGTGGTGTTCTCATTGAATGTCCCTTAGTCAGTATAAATTCTAACCTCCAGTCACCCTTGAAAACAAGCAATAACCTAATTTGATTAACCCATTCAATCAAACATGAACAAATGATCAAGCAAATAAATAAATAAAGTGCATCTATATCTGCTACTCACACACATGCTCAAATATATATATATATATATATATATATATATATATATATATATATATATATTTTACTATTGTTTGTGCAAACGACATTCTATCGGCTGCAATGTGCCGAAAAACAGAATGTCGAATGCACAAGCAGTATTGCACCAGATAGTCGACTCCACTTATGCGAATGCACAATTGCATTTGCATAAGTGGAAGTCGACTATCTGCATGGAGATCATGGTACAGTGTGGAGTGGAAATTCATCCACATCCCCACTGTAGTGCGATCTCATAGTTAGAATATATAAATGGGGGGGTGCAGGGGGGCTTGCCCCCCTGCAAAAACGTGATAGCTGTATAGGAGTTTGATTTACATCAGCTCCTATATGGCTATCATGTGTTGGTTTCAACAACAATGCTTAGTCAAATGTGTTGAGCATTTGGTTCGACATTGTGAAAGTTATTTTTTTTTTACTTTCGGTATTACCATTCATTTATTTGAGCGGAAATTTTTTTCTGTTCGAATAAACAATAGTAAACCATAGATATATATATATATATATATATATATATATATATATATATATATATGGGTCTACTTCACAGTATCAAAAACCCACTTACTCGAAATACACATGATTGAGACGACAACAGCGAATTGGCAGTTCATCGACTCTTCACATCACCAAGAAGTTACTGAAGGAAAGGAGGCAGTTGGCCAACAGTTGTAAATTTGCTCTTTTGTCCACTATGGTGCCATCTTAGATTTGGTATATTTAGTTAGGGGGTGTGGGGGGCACAGCCTCCCACATTGGGGGTTGTGAGGGGGCAAAGCCCCCCACTTGTGTGGTTTCGAGTGTTTTGCTGTGGTTTATTTTTCTTGTTGGCCGAGTGCCTTTTTTTCCCCTCGATAACCTGTCGGTGATGAGCGGAGTTTATGATCTGCCGTTTTGCTATCATCTCGATCATGTATGTTTCAAGGAAGTAGTTTTTTGATACTATGATGTAAACCCATATATATATATATATATATATATATATATATATATATATATATGTGTATACACTCAACTATATGCACATATACTTACAAATGTAGCAACATGACTGACTGCAACAGCTCAGTTGAATTTTGCATGGCAAAGTGATGCAATTTTTAGCATTGTGGTTGCACAATGTTTGGCTCATTAGTTGGGTTCCTTCCAGGAGTGCCTTTGATATGGAGTCTGCATGCCCTTCCAGTGTCTGTTTTGGGTCTTACTGGGGCTTTGATTTTAATAATGTTATTTTTAAAGCAGTATTACTTAGTTCTTTTTCATGTATATCTACAAAATAAAATCATTGAAAGCAATGCACTAAATCTCTTTTCATGTGCAGAGTATAATAGTACAACAATTTCCTTCAGAAGTTAAACGACAGTCCACAAATAATTATATTACACAAAAGACATTGCAGGAAATGATGAACAGTTTGCTATATGTTGAGATTCTGTGGCTAATTAGCTTTAGAGAAACCTTGGCATTATTGGCTCCATTGCCCCACTAATTTCTAAATAAGTGAAAATTCTCTCTTTCAACAGTGATTCAGTTATTTTATATACACTTATGGCCATAAATGAGTTATGTGACATGATTCTGTCCTTTCATCCTTACTTATTTCACTGTGCCAATGTTCATTGCTAGCATTGCCCCAAGCAGTCAGTGACTGATATTATTACTCCCACCCCCACTTAGTCAATTATTGACTCTTACTTCCCACATCCACTTATCAACAGTTTGTTTCTCCCATTTCCCACGCCCACTTAGTCTATGATTGGTGTCCTATGTTCTCCTACCCGAGACATCAGTAATAAAGTCTTTGGGCTTGTTCTAACTCAAACTATAATTGGCTGCACCAGTGTCTATATCTCTTGGTACCATTCCACTAGTAACTGTAGTGACCCATACACTATACCTTAAAACTGCCTATGACCAAGGCACACTGTCTACACTCAGATTTTCACATCCTCCTTATTGAGGTACAGTTTTATCATCTCCTTCATAGACGTATGTACAACTGAAACTCCAAGAAAACTGGTACAAGGTGTCGGCCTTTTACCATTCTTCAAATTTCTGTTGAAAGCCATAGTGGAAAATGTTATTGTAGTCATCATTGAATATCACTATACAAAATGGCAAATACCTAGAAAGAATTATAATGGCAAAAATAAAATCCTAGTAAAACTATCTCATCACCCCTATGCATGATAGTTGTATGCATATGGGTACAAACAAGACCTTCATATAGTCCTTTTCTTTATGCATAACATCCTTCAAGGAATGCCTAGGACTGGAGATGAGCTATTTTGTGTATCAATAGTGGGGGAAACTTTAATTGTAAAATATAATTCATATGTCTAGATGAACTGAAAAATTAAATCGAAAGGAGACAGTTCACATTGCATTATGCATACAAATACTTAATGTGATTGATTTTCTAATCTGAAAGTTGACTTCTTTGTAGTTGATTCACTTCATATGACATGTATTAATGAGCTCATTAAATGCATGTATTTAACATGAGTTTTTATTACCTATTTATCCTGTTAGAAGACAATTCCAAGGTGTAATGAGTTTTATAATTGAAATAAAAGGATATAGTTAACACACCATTGAGAATGGATTGTTATTTTGAATGTTTCAGGGACATTGTTAATGTATTGGTGAATTAATATTTAACGTCTGATGTGATTTCTTTACAAAACAAGTCTGTGGCTCACTTGAAAATATGTGGCAGTATTACTGTAAGGTATTATACGGTACTTCTGTATGGAAGGAGAAGTATTTTGTGACATAAGGCAGTATAGTTCCAGAAACACTTTTAGGCTATGTTGCCCTTACCGCCAGTTGAAAAGTAACTTCTGAATTCCACAGTGAATCTTTTGTATTTATTTACATACAACAATTACAAAATAACAAATGGTCATTGCATAAATGACGTGGAATCTCCATTACCTATAAACTGCACACGAAAACTGACATAATCCCTTTGTAAATGAGTATATTTGATTATATGGCTTCCTTGTATCTGAGCAGAATCTCATTACTCCCTTAAGAAATAATGCAAAGACAAACACAGAATATTTGGCTATACAAATATTCATATTTATTTCAAATTACAACTCTTGATTTTTCAACACATTCTCAAAGAAATATTGCAAAGACAACCCTTTTTATACCTTAAAAGACATTAAATATAGCATGAGGTATATATGGTGTTATAAAAATTTAACAAATCAGAATTTTACAACCACCCATGCTGTTCACATGAAAAGTACATGTATGTGAGCATAGCATTGTTCTTTTACTAAATAACAAAAGATATATCCATTCACGTTTTGAACTCTGTTACCCTCTTACATTCATACTTGGTGAACTTTTTTACTTTAAAAACTTTATTAGGATAAGTAATGACACAGGCCTCAATGACAGCTTTATGTTGTTTATCTAGTACTATCTCAAAAAGTCCACATATCTATTTACTGCTTTAGTTGAGGCTAAAAAAAATCAGCACCTATTGAGATGGGTGTCTTGAGCTTTTACTTCTCAATCGTCCAGTTGGTGGAGACCAAAAATGCTTAATGGCTTGGCTAATGTAACCTACATAGCAGCACCCGGACCAGTTAATGGGAGTCAGGGATACGCATGGTCTCCATACATGTAATAATGATTAGTTAGCATACTCATAACTGGTCCCCAGATGTACAATTTTAGTTTGGGTTTATTTAAAACATGTTTATGTTGAGTCACACTACATTTGCTTTAATCTACATGAATTGTCTTGCATAACAGGTAATTCCTGGTGAGGATAATGCTACTTGAAATATATCTTTTTAAACAAAGATGAAACATTATGCCAAGTTATTTGTTTTCTTTCTCAAACAACTCTTTTCAAAATCCATTTGAAGGGCTGGAACTGGAATCATAGGAATGCTTCCTCTAGAGTGTTCAGGCACAAATGCACAGGCGCAACAATTACTGCATATTGATGCAGTACTTGCAGAAAGAGGTTTTCCTTCATCCCAGCCAGAAGAGGAGTCAGAACCATTATGAGAATACCACCAGGAGCAGGTGGGGTGTCATCTTTCATCTCCATGGATAACAGGCAGGTCCTGCAAAGGGAAGCATGGATACAAGTTGGTAGGCCAGTACACGAATCAGCAATATGAGTTGCAAGATTAAGAAAACTCCTAAAAACAGTCGTAATGAAGGAACCACGAAAAGATATATAGTTGACAAATATTTATTTATTATAAATAAATATTTGTCAACTAAATATATTTTCATGGTTTCTTCACTACGACTGGCTTTTGGAGTTTTGTGTTTGTTGTCCAGCCGTACTCCATTTATTTTTTTGTTTCCTGTAAGAATAACAAGGTACAACCCCTTCCACCTGGCCTCCAGAGAATATTTTCACTGAAAGACTTTAACAAATAACAAATCCCTAGCCTGCAGATTATAACAGGGATGAGCTGAAGGTTGGGGAAGGGCTTCATGAGTCCTTTTGTGCAAAGTATGTAAAAGAAAATCAAGTTTTCAACAATAATTAACAGTGCATTACCAGGAAATGCAAGCTCAACATTTTTGGCAGAAAGGGCAGATGGCATTCTCATGGGGCATCCCTGATGTGGACTGAGTTTTCTTTTTACATTTTCAGTTCCTCTTACACTAAGGAGAACTGAAGGCAGTGCATCAAGCCACTTTAACACAGTCTTTTCACATATTTTCCCAGTCTGATCTTAATTGTTTAAATGATGCACTCAACTAAAACAGAGGCTTGCAGGCATGGTTGCCAGATGTCCCTATTTGAGCGGGACTGTCCCGGGATCAGCAGCCCAATCCTGAGTCCTGCACTGCTGGTTAAAATCCCATTGAAACAGCCTCCGCTTTGTTTTTTTTGGCCTGTATGCCAGTATATGAGCCAATCAAAAAATCGCAAAGCAGAGCCACTTCTGTTTAATGTGGAACTGCCTGATGTTCCATATTGATCAGAAGAGGCTCCGCTGTGCGATTTTTTTGATTGGCTCATATACTGGCATACGGGCCGATGAAAAATCACAAAACGGAGCTACTTCTGTTTAATGTGGAACTGACCTTTTTTTTTTGGTCTTCACTTAGCATGAAGGACCTTTTTTTTTTTTGTCCCTACCTGCCCCTTTACAAATCTGGCAACCCTGGCTGCAGGTGAAGAGGACAGTGGAGTTGCAAATTTACCTTAAAATAATGACACAATTTCTTTATGATCTCAGCATGGAAGTGTGTGCCCTTGTCAGAATTAATAGTGTGATATACCCCAAACTGTAGTATAAACTCCCTTAATAGTTTCTTTGCTACAGTGTCTGCATTATTTTTTAGTCTATGGATAAGCTTCTACCCAGTCTGAAAACTAGCAGACAATAACTAGGGAATATTCAAAATTTCTAGATCACTTCCAGCTGAAGATTTACAAATGGCAGCAGAGATGAATGTTTAGTTTTAACAATGGGGGCACATTATGAGACAGAAAAATTTCGCAGTTCTGTACACAATGCTGAATCAGAGAATGATATGATGGAACAAATCAGTTGTGATGTAGAAGCTTTCTAAACATTTTTTTCTATATGTTTGGGTAAATGATGCTATTTATTAGACAATGCAATATAGACTGCAGTGCCACAATGCATCCATCAGTATGTTTCCATACCAAATCATTAGACTTTATGCATCCTGATTCAATCCATTTTTTTCATTTTCTGATAACTCATCCTGTACAGTAATTACTGTATCAGAAATACAACATAGGGTTACAAAGTGATTTAGGTGTCAGAATTACATAACTCAGAAGAATCCTAAACTCAGCAGCTTGCTTTGCTGCTTTGTCAGACAGATTATTAGCACTTGAGAGCATGTCACTTTCTTCACTATGTGCTCACTTTTTCACTACTACTTCCTGCTTGGACGGCAGAAAAGAGTGTAGCAATAATTTAACAAAATATCTATTCTTAGTCTCTGTGCCTGCTGATGTGAAAAACCCACACTGTCTCCACAGTTCCCCAAATCATGCACCACTCCACATGCATATCACTGAGCTGAAATGACCCTTTTAAGTCTTTATTGTATTGTCACAGCACTTTCAATACAAATAGCAATTCCAGCAACCAAACATCCTTTTTTATTTGTGCCACAGGATCCACCCACAAAGAGCTCTAATTTAGCATTTTGAATTGGGACATCAGTCAGGTCATCCCTAGGAGAGCAAGTGGTTAGTAACAATAAAGTAATCATGAGATTCTCTATCCTCTTTTGTCGGAAGCAGAAGCAAGGCTCAAAACTGGACACTGAGCAGTTATGATGGTCTGGTCAGAAATTAGCAGCAACTCATATTTTGTCAGCCTTGAAGAAGAGAATTGTTTTTAGTAAAAGGGCAGCCACTGCACAGGGGGACTGCAACTGTAAGTTCATGTCCTAGGACAATTGGAGTAGCATGTTCTACCACCAGGGCAGCTGTAGCAACTGCTCTTGTGCAAGGTGGAAATCCTTTTGTCGCTGGATCCAATGCCATGGTGCAATAAACCAAAGGTTTCTGATTTTCCCCTTACTTTTGTGTAAGCACTTCTGCTGCAAATCCACTTTTTTCTTGAACACAAAGAATTAAATTCTTTCTGTAATCTGGTAAACCTAAAGAAGAAGCATTTGCTAAAGTGTGTTTTAACAAAATAAGAGAATTGTTCTCACTTTCTCCCCACTACAAGAGTTCTGATGTATTTTGTTTTAGTAGGATTGTCAGTGGCTTTGCTACCTCTGCATAATTTGTTATCCATTGTGTATGATACCCTGCCATGCCTACAAAAGATCTAAGCTGTTTCTAGCTGACTGGACGCACTTGGCAAGTTAAGGTAATACTTATTTATCTCCTTGTGTTATTACATGACCCACAGAGTTTACCTTCGGTGATCAAAGCTGTCCTCATGTCTTTTCTATGCTGATTTTTTTAACAGGGAAATAGCATCCTGTTGGCAATGTTGCAGTTTGTTTAATGCTGTAATTAAATCATCTACATATTACAATATTAATGACTAGTGGGGAAACTGTACATCCTTCAAGTCCCCCTTTAAGATTTGTAAAAATATTGACAGAGTTTCAATAAATCCTTCAAGTAGCCTTGTCCAAGTGTACTGTTAACTTTTGTATACAAAAGAAAACAAATACTGATTGCCAGGGTGTATAGGTATAGGAAACAAAGTTCAGCACAAATGTATAACAGAGGAATAGGTAGCTCATGGTGACATACAACTAAGAACATTTGATGGATTAGGGACAACCAGATAAGAGTAAAGTACTGCCTGATTTTCACCTCTCCTGCACAAACCTGTAGGTATTTTGGTCAGGCCTTTTAATCGTAAGCATGAGAGTGTTACAACAGCTTCTACTGGAGATGATTATTCCCTTTTGTAATAGAGACTGAATAACAGGATGGATTTCTTCTTCTGCTTCCAACTTCAGGGGATATTGTGGTACTTTGGAAAGTGGCTTATTTAAAGCTAGTTGAATTCTTACTGGTTCTATGTATTTTATCCTGCTAAATTAAAATTCTATGCCCATGTACTTTTGGGTACCAGTTCTAGTAATTTCTCATCTGTTTGAAGCTGTGAGATTTGTGTTTCATCTTCAGTGTTCAATACTGCTAAACCTTTACCCTGTTCCTCACCAGGGACATCTAAATAGACTCCCTTAGGAATACAGTAGATGGTACATTCTAGTTTACAAAACAGACACCTTCTCATTATTTTTTCTGGAGCTGTGGTATTAAGAATTAGACACTAAGGATATATGCATAGGCTATGACATGGGATAAGCAATAGGAGCATTACCCATTCATTCCTTAGGGAGTTATGAGTTTTTTTCTCTTCTAACATTTATCTACTCTAATCTCTGTGGATAATTTCTTATGCATATTTTGGTGTAATTTTAACTATATTTGTATGTGTACATTCTAGTATTGCTAATATTGTTCTGCATGATGCTTTTCTCTAATGATGATTCTATTTGAATATTTTGTATGTATATTTTTAAGTACATTAGTATGTGTATGTTGCTGTATTGTCAATTTTTGAACTGTGTGGAACTTTTCTCCCCAGGCCTCTGCTGAAAATTGGCAACTTGCCGAGTTGGACTCTCCCGGTAAACAAATGTAAAATAAAACTAAATTACTCATAACATCTGCTTTCACTTTCTCTCTAGATAAAGGTATTTTGCTAGTTGAACTTACTTTAAGTACAAACCTAGTGGAACCTGAATCAATTAAAATGAGATTTCCTTTTTTCTTGCACTTAGTTCAACATAAGGTCTTTTTTGATTTTACTAATTTGTTTAGGGTTAACTCTTTTCCGTTACCTGAGTGTTGTCAATATGGAGCTTCCTGACTTCTCTGAGTCTGTATTGCTGGAAGTGGGAGTGGAGAATTACTGTAGTCTGGCTGTCAGGTGCTCTAGTTTTTCTGTTACCTTTGACTGTAAGATCATTCTCCTCTCCAATGCCCAGTCCTGCCACAGTTTAAACAGGGTTCACAGGCAGGGGATGGAAGAGGACCAGTACTTTGAGTCCCCCTCTCTCACCTAGCATTCTGCTGTCTACTTTATAGTAGCATTTGCCTGCCTTTACATCAATACCTTTTTCTGCCTTTTCCCTTATTTACCCAACTTTCATAACTTCTGATGTGAAAACTATACACTTTTCTTCTGCTTCCATATTTTTTTCTGTAAGTTATTGGTGCACTATTCAGCATTCTGAAGCAAATTTTTCTAGTGCTTCCCTGCCTGTTAAGTAATATCATTTTCAGGGCAGCCTGAACATGAGGTTAAAACCCTGCACAAGAGCAGTGAACACTGCCATTGCTACTGTGTCTACAGGATCTGCAAGACCAAAATAACTTTTAAATACTAATTTAAGTATATTTAAATATATAAAAATACATTTTTTAAATCAACTACACCTGTGTCTCTGCTAAGCAGTCCTGTGGTCTGGCTGCTCGTCGAACCTCCTGTCTACTACCTGTGGGCTCCCTCTATTATTCTGCCCAGGAAAGACATTAAAACTCCACAGGAAAGAAATCAAAACTATACAGCAACTACTGGAAAGAACACCATGTCCAGGTATCCTGTGAAGACACCTTACCCTCTACGTACCTTTCCGAGCATCATTCCCCTTAATAAAAGAAGGCTCAGTTCTACTACCCGTGGGCTCCTTCTGTTTTCCTGCCCAGGAAAAACATTAAAACTCCACAGGAAAAAAATCAAAACTCCACAGCAATTACTGGAAAGAATACCACATCCAGGTATCCTGTGAAGACACCTTACCCTCAACATGCCTTTAAAAGCATCATTCCCCTTAAAAAAACAAGGCTCAGTTCTACTACCCATGGGATCCCTCTATTTACCTGCCCAGGAAAGACATTAAAACTCCACAGGAAAGAAATCAAAACTCCACAGCAATTACTGGAAAGAACACCACTTCCAGGTATCCTGTGAAGACTCATTATCCTCAACATGCCCTTTAGAGCATCATTTCCCCTTAATAAAAGAAGGTTCAGTTCTACTACCCATGGGCTCCCTCTTTTTTCCTGCCCAGGAAAGACATTAAAACTCCACAGGAAAGAAATCAAAACTCCACAGCAACTACTGGAAAGAACACCACCTCCAGGTATCCAGTGAAGACACCTTACCCTCAATGTGCCCTTCAAAGCGTCATTCCCCTTAATAAAAGTAGGCTCAGTTCTACTACCCGTGGGCTTCCTCTATTTTCCTGCCCAGGAAAGACATTAAAACTCCACAGGAAAGAAATCAAAACTCCACAGCAATTACTGGAAAGAACACCACTTCCAGGTATCCTGTGAAGACTCATTATCCTCAACATGCCCTTTAGAGCATCATTTCCCCTTAATAAAAGAAGGTTCAGTTCTACTACCCATGGGCTCCCTCTTTTTTCCTGCCCAGGAAAGACATTAAAACTCCACAGGAAAGAAATCAAAACTCCACAGCAACTACTGGAAAGAACACCACCTCCAGGTATCCAGTGAAGACACCTTACCCTCAATGTGCCCTTCAAAGCGTCATTCCCCTTAATAAAAGTAGGCTCAGTTCTACTACCCGTGGGCTTCCTCTATTTTCCTGCCCAGGAAAGACATTAAAACTCCACAGGAAAGAAATCAAAACTTCACAGCAACTAATGGAAAGAACACCACCTCCAGGTATCCTGTGAAGACACATTACACTCAATGTGCCCTTCAAAGCATCATTCCCTTAATAAAAGAACACTCAGTTTTACTACCCATGGGCTCCCTCTATTTTCCTGCCCAGAAAAGACATTAAAACTCCACAGGAAAGAAATCAAAACTCAAATGCAACTACTGGAAAGAACACCACCTCCAGGTATCCTGTCAAGACACCTTACCCTCAACGTGCCCTTCAGAGCGTCATTTACCTAAATAAAAGAAGGCTAAGTTCTACTACCTGTGGGTTCCCTCTATTATCCTGCCCAGGAAAGACATTAAAACTCCACAGGAAAGAAATCAAAACTCCACAGCAACTTCTGGAAAGAACACCACATCCAGGTATCCTGTGAAGAAACCTTACCCTCAATGTGCCCTTCAGAGCGTCATTCCCCTTAATAAAAGAAGGTTAAGTTCTACTACCCATGGGCTCCCTCAATTTTTCTGTGCAGGAAAGACATTAAAACTCCACAGGAAAGAAATCAAAACTCCACAGCAGCTACTAAAAAGAACACCACCTCCAGGTATCCTGTGAAGACACCTTACTCTCAACATACCCTTTAGAACATCATTTGCCCTTAATAAAAGAAGGCTCAGCTACTACCTATGGGCACCCTCTATCTACCTGCCCAGGAAAGACATTAAAACTCCACAGGAAAAAAATCAAAACGCCACAGGATCTACTGGAAAGAAAACCACCTCCAGGTATCCTGTGAAGACACCTTACCCTCAACATGCCCTTCACAGCATTATTCCCCTTAACAAAAGAAGGCTCAGTTCTACTGCCCATGGGCTCCCTCTATTTTCCAGACAGGAAAGACATTAAAACTCCACAGGAAAAAAATCAAAACTCCACAGCAACTCCTGGAAAGAACACCACCTCCAGGTATCCTGTGAAGACACCATACTCTCAACGTGCCCTTCAGAGTGTCATTTTCCTTAATAAAAGAAGGCTCAGTTCTACTAACCTCTATTATCCTGCCAAGGAAAAACATTAAAACTCCATAGAAAAGAAATCAAAACTCCACAGAAACTACTGGAAAGAACACCACCTCCAGGTATCCTGTGAAGACACCTTACCCTCAACGTGCCCTTCACAGCATCATTCCCCCTAATAAAAAAATGCTCATTTCTACCACCCGTGGGCTCCCTCTATTTTCCTGCAGAGGAAAGACATTAAAACTCCACAGGAAAGAAATCAAAACTCCACAGCAACTACTGGAAAGAACACCACCTCCAGGTATCCTGTGAAGACACCTTAACTTCAACGTGCCCTTCAGAGCGTCATTCCCCTTAATAAAAGAAGGTTCAGTTCTACTACCGGTGGGCTCCCTCAATTTTCCTGCCGAGGAAAGACATTGAAACTCCACAGGAAAGAAATCAAAACTCCACAGCAACTACTGCAAAGAACACCATCTCCAGGTATCCTGTGAAGACACCTTACCCTCAACATGCCCTTCAGAGCATCATTCACCTTAATAAAAGAAGGCTCAGTTCTACTACCCTTGGGCTCCCTCTATTTTCCTGCCCAAGAAAGACAGTAAAACTCCACAGGAAAGAAATCAAAACTCCACAGCAATTACTGGAAAGAACACCATCTCCAGGTATCCTGTCAAGACACCTTACCCTCAACGTGCCCTTCAGAGCATCATTCACACTAAAAAAATAAGGCTCAGTTCTACTACCCGTGGGCTCCCTCTATTTTCTTGCCCGGGAAAGACATTAAAACTCCACAGGAAAAAAATCAAAACTCCACAAAAACTACTGGAAAGAACACCACCTCCAGGTATCCTGTGAAAACACCTTACCCTCAACATGCTCTTCAGAGCATCATTCCCCTTAATAAAAGAAGGCTCATTTCTACAACCCATGGGCTCCCTCTATTTTCCTGCCCAGGAAAGACATTAAAACTCCACAGGAAAGAAATCAAAACTCCACAGCAATTACTGGAAAAAACACCATTTCCAGATATCCTTTGAAGACATCTTACCCTCAATGTGCCCTTCAGAGGATCATTCCCCTTAATAAAAGAATGCTCAGGTCTACTACCCATGGGCTCCCTGTATTTCCCTGCCCAGGAAAGACATTAAAACTCCACAGGAAAGAAATCAAAACTCCACAGCAACTACTGGAAAGAACACAACCTCCAGGCATACTGTGAAGACACCTTACCCTCAACGTGCCATTTAGAAAGTCATTCCCCTTAATAAAAGAAGGCTCAGTTCTACTACCCGTGGGCTCCCACTTTTTTCCTGCCCAGAAAAGACATTAAAACTCCACAGGAAGGAAATCAAAACTCCACAGCAACTACTGGAAAGAACACCACATCCAGGTATCCTGTGAAGAAACCTTACCCTCAACGTGCCCTTCAGAGCGTCATTCCCCTTAATAAAAGAAGGCTCAGTTCTACTACCTGTGGGCTCCCTCAATTTTCTTCTGCAGGAAACACATTACAACTCCACAGGAAAGAAATCAAAACTTCACAGCAACTACTGGAAAGAACACCACATCCAGGTATCCTGTGAAGAAACCTTACCCTCAACGTGCCCTTCAGAGCATCATTCCCCTTCATAAAAGAAGGCTCAGTTCTACTATCCGTGGGCTCCCTCTATTTTCCTGCCCAGAAAGACATTAAAACTCCACAGGAAAGAAATCAAAACTCCACAGCAATTACTGGAAAGAACACCACTTCCAGGTATCCTTTGAAGACATCTTAGCCTCAACTTGCCCTTCAGAGAATCATTCCCCTTAATAAAAGAAGGCTCAGTTCTACTATCCGTGGGCTCCCTCTATTTTCCTTCCCAGGAAAAACATTAAAATTCCGCAGGAAAGAAATACAACCTCCACAGCAACTACTAGAAAGAACACCACCTCCAGGTATCCTGTGAAGACACCTTACTCTCAACATGCCCTTCAGAACATCATTGCCCTTAATAAAAGAAGGCTCAGCTACTACCTGTTGGCTCCCTCTATCTTCCTTCCAAGGAAAGACATCAAAACTCCACAGGAAAGAAATCAAAACTCCACAGCAACTACTGGAAAGAACACCACCTCCAGGTATCCTGTGAAGACACCTTATCCTCAACGTGCCTTTCAGAGCATCATTCCCTTTAAGAAAAGAAGGCTCAGTTCTACTACCAGTGGGCTCCCTCTATCTACCTGCCCAGGAATGACATTAAAACTCCACAGGAAAAAATTCAAAACTCCACAGGAACGACTGGAAAGAACACCACCTCCAGGTATCCTGTGAAGACACCTTACCCTCAACATGCCCTTCACAGCATCATTCCCCTTAACAAAAGAAGGCTCAGTTCTACTGCCCATGGGCTCCCTATATTTTGCAGAAAGGAAAGACTTTAAAACTCCACAGGAAAAAAATCAAAACTCTACAGCAACTCCTGGAAAGAACACCACCTCCAGGTATCCTAAGAAGACACCTTACTCTCAACGTGCCCTTCAGAGCGTCATTTTCCTTAATAAAGGAAGGCTCGGTTCTACTAACCTCTATTTTCCTGCCCAGGAAAAACATTAAAACTCCATAGAAAAGAAATCAAAACTCCACAGCAACTACTGGAAAGAACACCACTTCCAGGTATCCTGTGAAGACACCTTACCCTCAACGTGCCATTCACAGCATCATTCCTCTTCATAAAAGAAGGTTCAGTTCTACTACCAGTGGGCTCCCTCTATTTTCCTGCTAAGGAAAGACATTGAAACTCCACAGGAAAGAAATCAAAACTCCACAGCAACTACTGGAAAGAACACCACCTCCAGGTATCCTGTCAAGACACCTTAACCTCAACGTGCCCTTCAGAGCGTCATTCCCCTTAATGAAAGAAGGTTCAGTTCTACTACCGGTGGGTTCCCTCTATTTTCCTGCCGAGGAAAGACATTGAAACTCCACAGGAAAGAAATCAAAACTCCACAGCAACTACTGGAAAGAACACCACCTCCAGGTATCCTGTCAAGACACCTTACCCTCAACGTGCCCTACAGAGCATCATTCAACTTAATAAAAGAAAGTTCAGTTCTACTACCCGTGGGCTGCTCTATTTTCTTGCCCGGGAAAGACATTAAAACTCCACAGGAAAGAAATAAAAACTCCACAGAAACTACTGGAAAGAACACCACCTCAAGGTATCCTATGAAGACACCTTACCCTCAACATGCCCTTCAGAGCATCATTCCCCTTATTAAAAGAAGGGTCATTTCTACTACCCATGGGCTCCCTCTATTTTCCTGCCCAGGAAAGACATTAAAACTCTGCAGGAAAGAAATCAAAACTCCACAGCAATTACTGGAAAGAACACCACTTCCAGGTATCCTTTGAAGACATCTTACCCACAACGTGCCCTTCAGAGCATCATTCTCTTTAATAAAAGAAGGCTCAGCTCTACTATCCATGGGCTCCCTCTATTTTCCTTCGCAGGAAAGACATTAAAACTCCACAGGAAAGAAATCAAAACTCCACAGCAACTACTGGGAAGAACACCACCTCCAGGTATCCTGTGAAGACACATTACACAAAACATGCCCCTCAGAGCATCATTCGCCTTAATAACAGAAGGCTCAGTTCTACTACCTTTACTTCTAGACTCTCTGACCTCCCTATCCTTTGCTCCATCTACCATAGCATGGTTTAAAAGCTACCTAGCAGACAGACAACAGTCTGTACAATGGCAAAACAAACTATCGCCCTTACTCCCAGCCACTGTAGGTGCCCCACAAGGTTCAATACTGGGTCCGCTACTTTTCACGATATTCACCAACAACCTCCACAGGTCCTCCCAACATGCCACTCTAATACAATATGCAGATGACTTGACTCTCATCTGCACAGCGCCATCTCTCACTACTCTGCAAAAACGTACCCAGGAATCCTTTACCTCAGTAGAAAATTAGATCACCCAGATCCAACTTATACTCAATCCAAACAAGACCAAGTTACTCATATTTGCTCCTAATAAAACTAAAACCACCAAATCCCCTTTTACAATCACATCCAGTAATGGCACTAACATCTCCTCTACTGACAACACCAAACTACTAGGAGTAACTATTGATAATGAACTGCTATTTGACACCCATAATATCACTAACAATCAAAAAAGTGCATAAAAAAGTGGGTACCTTATATGGACACAAGAAATTCCTATCTGATCAAGCACGCATCACACTCGCCCAAACTCACCTACTTTCTACACTCATGTATGCTGTACCTATCCTTACCAACCCTAGAAAACATGATCTTGTACAACTAGAGTCCTGCTATAATAAAATTGCAAAATTTGCTAACAACTGTACCTACAAAACCGATCATTGTCAGGCACTAAAAGAACTCAAATGGTTAGAACTCCCCCAACTAATTAACTATCAATAACTGATACTAGCCTACAATATAGTAAGACATCCTGACAAAAGCCCATCCCTAAACAAACTCCTAAGCCAGTATACAACAAATCGCTCCCTCCACTCCTCAGAAAAATCTCTCCTCTGTATCTCTAAAGCCAATAACTCCACAGGAAAAGCTCTTTTCTCCCACATCATTGCCAGAAACTGGAACATCCTCCCCTCCTCTCTAACCTCAGCTCCCCCAACTGTACAGTTCAAAAATTCGCTGAAGTCACACCTATTAAACTCCTGGTTATGCCCATGCATTACATAAGACACTGTCCTGTAACTGCATAAAAGAATTGTAACTGCAGTCCCCTGATGTTCTACTATAAACTCAGTAACTCCCACTGCAGCAATGATTAATGCAGTCTCCTATTGTTCTGCTACAAACCCAGTAACTCCCACTGCAGCAATGATTAATGCAGTCTCCTATTGTTCTGCTACAAACTCAGTAACTCCCACTGCAGCAATGATTAATGCAGTCTCCTATTGTTCTGCTACAAACTCAGGAACTCCCACTATAAAATTTAATTTCTTTTTTCAGGTTAACTCTTAACTCTTCCAACAAGAACGTAATTCAGCCACCAAGTTTATTAGAACAATCTGCACGACAGGCTCACCAATAACCTAGGTTTCGTCTAAGCAATGACTTCCTCAGATTGGTACAGCCCTATATATAGTGCATATAATTAACAATAATTAAAATTCCATAGTAACCAATTGAATACAATTAATGCATTAATTATAATTAAATTGTACATCTAATAAATAATTCAATATAATACATGCATACACTGTTTCCTATCTAAAAGAATGTTACTTAAAAAACAATAAATATGTGTGCACCAATGTATAAATATCTCAATTTAAAAATTATAAATATGTATAAAGCAATTTATATAAAATGATTACAAATATATTATATTAATTTACACATAAATTTACAATTATTTATATATCATATAAAATGATGTCAATTAATACTTATATCCATGGATAAAAATTAACTTGTTATGAACATGTACTATAAAATGCTGTCAAAATGTATTAGTTATACAAGTTTATTTCATTAGTGTTTCAACCCTCTATTTGTCTAATCCTTAGACAGGGTTTTATAGATGTAAACTCATTAATACCTGGATGATTATGGGCATTTAAACGTAACTGCCATTTGAGTTCACACAAATCCAAATGGTATTGTGTGATTCTACCTTGTGGGTCATTATTCAATTGCTGTATAACACAAAATTTAAAATGATGGTCTTCATATTCAATCACATGTCTTGCTAGGGCGTTGACAGATTTTTATGTTTAATATCCAAGAGATGTTCTTTAATTCTCTCTCTAAATTTTCTACAAGTTTTTCCCACATAAAATACCTCACAATTCTGACATTTTGCAAGGTAAACCACATTCTTGGTGTGGCAATCAAAATGTCCCACAATATTAATATTACAATAGTTAACTGATAACTTGTTCTCGTGGTATAAATATAACAACATGTGGTACATCTGCCACATTTAAAATTGCCCTTTATTCTGTTTATAGGATGTATTGAAGTGACAGTGTTTCTTTCAAAAATATCCTTAAATGATCTATCTTTTTTATAAACAAATTTCAACTTTTATTGAAAACCCTACTACATTCACTATCATTTTTGAAAACCTCCCAGTTATTCAAAATGAATCTCTGGATAATTTCTATATCCTTATTATAAGTTACAATAAATAGAATGGATTCATCAGTCAGTCTCACTACAGATTCCTCGTTACAATTATAACCAAACTTATCTGTATCTGATAATAAGATAGCTTGCATGATTCCACTGCTCCTTTTGTTTAAAATCTCTTCCTTAACTTCCATACACAATTTTTCAGAATATCCTCTATTTAAAAATAAGGATATAATATAATCCAATTCACTCACTAAATCATCCAATTTACTTGTCATACGCACTGCCCTAACCATCTGTCCTTTGATTATAGCTTTCTTTTGATGGCTAGGGTGATTACTATTATTATGCAAGTAAGAATTGGAAAACGTAGGTTTCCTATATATATTAGAATTAATAACACCTTCTGTGATGTCATATTCTAATGTAATGTCCAAATAATTAATTTTAATTGAATAATGACCCACAAGGTAGAATCACACAATACCATTTGGATTTGTGTGAACTCAAATGGCAGTTACGTTTAAATGCCCATAATCATCCAGGTATTAATGAGTTTACATCTATAAAACCCTGTCTAAGGATTAGACAAATAGAGGGTTGAAACACTAATGAAATAAACTTGTATAACTAATACATTTTGACAGCATTTTATAGTACATGTTCATAACAAGTTAATTTTTATCCATGGATATAAGTATTAATTGACATCATTTTATATGATATATAAATAATTGTAAATTTATGTGTAAATTAATATAATATATTTGTAATCATTTTATATAAATTGCTTTATACATATTTATAATTTTTTTAAATTGAGATATTTATACATTGGTGCACACATATTTATTGTTTTTTAAGTAACATTCTTTTAGATAGGAAACAGTGTATGCATGTATTATATTGAATTATTTATTAGATGTACAATTTAATTATAATTAATGCATTAATTGTATTCAATTGGTTACTATGGAATTTTAATTATTGTTAATTATATGCACTATATATAGGGCTGTACCAATCTGAGGAAGTCATTGCTTAGACGAAACCTAGGTTATTGGTGAGCCTGTCGTGCAGATTGTTCTAATAAACTTGGTGGCTGAATTACGTTCTTGTTGGAATTATTGGTTTAACCTCCTTTTTGTGATTCTTGGTCTTCGTAAAATGGAGAACGGGAGTTCGCCAGCGAGTGTTATGGAACTGCTGCAGGTTATTCATGCTAAGCTGGAGGAGCATTCCGCTCAGATACAAACTTTGTTGGGGCAAGTAAATGGAGTACCTAATGATGGTTTACATGGCAGTCTGGGTCTGCCGCTCACTCAGGCAACCCCTGTTGATTCTAATTCATCTCCTGTAGTGGTACCGACTACAGATACCAGCCGTAGAGTTCGTATGGAGACGAATAGACACAGAGATGGGTTGCATGATAAGGAATTACTGGCCCAGCAATGTGCTGCTTGGAAAAATAACGGCTATAATTTTTTAAAAGACAGTACACCCATTACACGTAGTAATTTTAAAGCGAACCAGTCAATGACAGAATTGCTTAAACAGTTTGAGTTCAAACTGTTTAAATTAAAAAAGTCACAATTAGAAAATAGCTACCTGAGTAGGAACATCGAACTGGGTTTGGTTCCTAAAGGTCTACGTGTTTGGAGATATCCAAACGGATGTGACAAGAATAAAGAAATGATCGATGAATTACATCATTTGTTTAACTCTACTGGGGTTCATATTATGGAACTGATGGTAAAACACAATAACATTTACATTGACAAGCTTTTGGGGGAACTAGAGGAGATTAATAGCAAAATTATTCATGATTTACTGTTCGATCAATACTATACGAACTATGTGAACATTATTAGTGATATAGATCGAAGCTGTGATAACATATTTAACAAAAAATTGAGCAAGTTAAAACGTGACATTCAAGTGTATGAAAGGGGTGATGTTTACCCTTTAGCAGAACGGGAGAGCCGTTCTAATCCCGCCCATAAAGGGAAAAGCTTTCGGAGGAGAGAAAATGATGACGTAAACCAATCGGAAGACAATGGAGGATATATTAGCCCTGCCTCATCTGCAAGCGACCCTTTAGGGGAAGGGTTGCGACGGTCAGAGAGACTCAGAAATCAGGGGCAACAGGACGAAGAAGAAAGTGCAGTATGGTCGGGAGCTCGGTCCAAAACAAGAAATCACGGTTTTGTACAACAGCGAGGATTGGGGAAGACGCCAAAAACTTGTAAATACTCAATTTTGTTCCATAAAGGGTAAGACTTTTGACTTTTCATCGCACGCTATTGACTTGACTGGTTCTAAATGGTTTAACACTGATAAAAGGAAGGTGGCTTCTGACTTTAATGAAGCGAATAGTTCGGATAAAGGATGGGATATCTTGCTTAAAGAACAACTTAGCGGTTGTGAAGATGAGTGTGGGACTAATTTTCACAATAGAATTAGTAATACATGCGACTTAACAGTCTGTGCAGATTTGAATATGTTTAGTGATTCAAAGCAAGTTGAAAATATTAGTAATACTATTATCCCTACGTCAGAAGTTATTAATGATGAAATTTTCATCTTGTATAATACAGTGAACAGTCATAGTATGTGTGTAGATGAAATATGTACTACCAATGTTAACATTTTAAGTGAATCAATTTGCTTGAAAGATAATATGGGTTTCAGTGAACTCACAACTACAAATGTTAATATGTGTTATTCTAATATTTTAGAGATGGAATCATTAGTTCAAGAACCTGTGGAATTTAACAGAGAATTAATGGGTGTGGATCCTTTAATGAATTTAAGTGTACATCTGCCTATTAATATGAGTAATGAAGATAGTAATGCACTTAACATGTTAATTGTACCTGATGTAGATTCATTTATCACAGAATTTATTGATAATAATGTGAATCAATTAGATAATTTGTGTATTGATATGAGATGCACCAATGTTAGTTTGGGTTTTAAAGAATGTGGTATTTTAAGTAACCCTATTATTTTGTATAATAGTGCTAGAGATTTTAAAATTTACAATTATTCTAATATATTTTTTGATAGTGAACATGGAATTCTTTTCTAAAGGATTTAATTTTATTCCTTCTAGGAAAGGGAATATGGTGGATTTATTGATGGATTTAAAACTTTTACGAAAAATGAATTTAAAGCAACATTTTAATGATGATAATTTTATAAATACAGATCAAAGAAATAAATTGGTAAAACCAAGTATATTTAACCCTGTAATGAATCCCACTGTAACCTTATTTGAAAGATTATGTGAACAAAACATAAGACAATATTATAATAATAATAAATGGAACAAATCTTATAACAATATGACAGATAGAGAATATGAAATACTTGAAGAAATAAGCAATATGGGCAATGTTAGAATCATGAAACCGGATAAGGGTAATGGTGTGGTGATAACTAATAAGCAAGACTATATTAGTATTTTGATGGCTATGCTCTGTGAAGACAACTACACTGAAATGAGCTTGAATGAGATAAATATAGCCTTTAGAAGAATAGATATGAATTTGGAAGACATGCTTATGCAGGATGAGATCAATGAAGATGATTATGAATATTTATTGAACAAGTTTCCGGTTATCAGCAATATATTCGGGATACCAAAATTCATAAGGGTCTAGATAATGTAAAATTTAGACCAATAGTAGATGGCAGGCTAAGTAAAATTCATTTTATTAGTAAATATTTAGATCACCATATGAAAAATGGCTTGAAGCAATTTACACATATTTTAAAAGATTCATGGCATTTTTGGAAAGAATTAAGCACTTGAACATTTGTAAGAATACGGAGATATTATTTGTGACTATAGATGTTTGCAATTTGTTTTCTGTAATACCACACAATGAAGGTTTAGTGTGGCTGGAAGAACAATTGTGTGCCTCAGGCATATATGAACAGGAAAAAATTAATCTGTATGTTAGATTAATGGAACTTGTCCTCTGTAATAATTTTATATACTTTGAAGGACATTACTTCAAACAAAAAACTGGAGTAGCTATGGGAGCATCTTGTGCTCCCATTTATGCCAATTATATTATGGCACATTGGGAGGAGGAGTTTATTTTGAATAGTGAATTTATGTCATATATTAAGTTATATTTACGTTACCTGGATGATATTTTTATAATATGGATAGGTGATAAAACAAAGTTGGATGTTTTTTGAAATATATCAATAATACAGTGTGGTTTTACAGTTTACTCATGAATTTAATGACAAGAAAATTAATTATTTGGACATTACATTAGAATATGACATCACAGAAGGTGTTATTAATTCTAATATATATAGGAAACCTACGTTTTCCAATTCTTACTTGCATAATAATAGTAATCACCCTAGCCATCAAAAGAAAGCTATAATCAAAGGACAGATGGTTAGGGCAGTGCGTATGACAAGTAAATTGGATGATTTAGTGAGTGAATTGGATTATATTATATCCTTATTTTTAAATAGAGGATATTCTGAAAAATTGTGTATGGAAGTTAAGGAAGAGATTTTAAACAAAAGGAGCAGTGGAATCATGCAAGCTATCTTATTATCAGATACAGATAAGTTTGGTTATAATTGTAACGAGGAATCTGTAGTGAGACTGACTGATGAATCCATTCTATTTATTGTAACTTATAATAAGGATATAGAAATTATCCAGAGATTCATTTTGAATAACTGGGAGGTTTTCAAAAATGATAGTGAATGTAGTAGGGTTTTCAATAAAAAGTTGAAATTTGTTTATAAAAAAGATAGATCATTTAAGGATATTTTTGAAAGAAACACTGTCACTTCAATACATCCTATAAACAGAATAAAGGGCAATTTTAAATGTGGCAGATGTACCACATGTTGTTATATTTATACCACCGAGAACAAGTTATCAGTTAACTATTGTAATATTAATATTGTGGGACATTTTGATTGCCACACCAAGAATGTGGTTTACCTTGCAAAATGTCAGAATTGTGAGGTATTTTATGTGGGAAAAACTTGTAGAAAATTTAGAGAGAGAATTAAAGAACATCTCTTGGATATTAAACATAAAAAATCTGTCAACGCCCTAGCAAGACATGTGATTGAATATGAAGACCATCATTTTAAATTTTGTGTTATACAGCAATTGAATAATGACCCACAAGGTAGAATCACACAATACCATTTGGATTTGTGTGAACTCAAATGGCAGTTACGTTTAAATGCCCATAATCATCCAGGTATTAATGAGTTTACATCTATAAAACCCTGTCTAAGGATTAGACAAATAGAGGGTTGAAACACTAATGAAATAAACTTGTATAACTAATACATTTTGACAGCATTTTATAGTACATGTTCATAACAAGTTAATTTTTATCCATGGATATAAGTATTAATTGACATCATTTTATATGATATATAAATAATTGTAAATTTATGTGTAAATTAATATAATATATTTGTAATCATTTTATATAAATTGCTTTATACATATTTATAATTTTTTTAAATTGAGATATTTATACATTGGTGCACACATATTTATTGTTTTTTAAGTAACATTCTTTTAGATAGGAAACAGTGTATGCATGTATTATATTGAATTATTTATTAGATGTACAATTTAATTATAATTAATGCATTAATTGTATTCAATTGGTTACTATGGAATTTTAATTATTGTTAATTATATGCACTATATATAGGGCTGTACCAATCTGAGGAAGTCATTGCTTAGACGAAACCTAGGTTATTGGTGAGCCTGTCGTGCAGATTGTTCTAATAAACTTGGTGGCTGAATTACGTTCTTGTTGGAATTATTGGTTTAACTCTTAACTCTTGTCTTCCTACTAGTAAAGTCATCTTTTACCAGTATCTGCTTGTTTTCAGTTATACTCACAGAAACCTGTTTATCATAAATGGAAGCTGATATAAAAATGTGTATTTTAAATGTAAGTGATTGTCGAGCTGTACTGCAAAATAAGGTGTACATAAATATGTTTATTATTAATCTTAAATAATGTAGAGCATTACCTACAATGTATGTTTATCTCTTCTGTATAAGAATTTGGAGCTTTTCTTCTCGGGCCTCCGCTGTAAATTGGCTCACATCCAGTCGGACTATCCCGGTTAACAAATGTAAAATAAAATAAAATAAATTTGAGCCTACCTAAGTAATCTCCCGAAGATTCACCTTTGTTTTACTTACAACCAGTTATTTTGGCCTCTAACAGTGCTTCTCCTTTCTCTTTCAACTCTACATACTCATTTCCTCTTATCCTTGCATTTGGACCTATCCCTGCTTCTTTAGCCAGTTTTCCATAAATTCCAAGAGTAACTGAAGCAGTTGTGCTACACTTTGGTCATATTCAATAATATTACACATTTCTGCCCTAAATTTCACAGGGTCTTATTTTATTTTAGAAAAGTCATTAACTATGTGCTGCTCAGTAACTGCGGTGGTGATGCTGCAGTAGCATTGTCGCCTCACAGTAAGACGTTGTCCTGTTCGATTCTCAGCTAAAGCGTCTTCTGTGTGGAGACATGCGTGAATGGGCGCATCGTTGAAGGTTGTGCATCAGGGCTGGCAACTCGGCACGTAAAAATCTACTGCCAATCATTAGCGGACCGGAGTTCCGCTGTGGCAACCCCTAACTGGGAAAAGCCGAAAGACAGAACAATTAACTATGTGGTGCAAGTGTGTTAGGGTCCGGGGATGATGGACATCTTTATATTGTACCACTAGTACTATCTCAAAGTAGTGCACATAGCTATTTACTCCCTTGGTTTGATTCAGTAACACAACTAGAAAATATGCCTTTAGACAATTAAAAAAAAAACATATGCCAGCTGCTTTGCTGTTACAATAACAAAAAAAAAAAAAAAAAGAATGTAAGATTCTATCTCAAGCTGAAGTGAGTGCCTGACATATCTCTAAACATTTAAACCAACAAAAAATGTCAGCACCCAGGGAGGCTGTGGCTGTGTTAGCTCATGATAGAGGAATACTTAATCTGTTTTATTTTTCTGGCAAAAAATAAAAGGAGAAAATAATTTTCCAGTCACTTATATGCTGTTACAGTAACGCACAGCAGAAAGAAACTCAAAATCATTCTGACTGGATTCCCTGTGTACTACAGAGCATCTGGTGCCTACAACACTCACAGAACTGCTAGAACTCAGCATCCTAACCAAACAAGCTTCAAAGTACCTAAATCAGGAAATGGAAGGTTCTGGAACAATCAGGATGAGACCTAAAAAGAAGAAATGTAATAGAACCAGGAAAAGAGGCTGCAGAGCTGGAATTGTGCCAGATTGAAAACAAATTCTCACAGACCTGCACTTCCCTCAATTCTGCTAGCAAATATATGCTCGTTAGACAACAAGATGGACTTTCTCGGGCTTCAGGTCAACACCACAAACAATGTGAGAAATCCCTGTCTTTTAATCTTCACAGAGACTTGGTTAAATACCAGGATTAGTGACAGTGCTGTAAGCCTTGATGGTTTCACTTTGTTCAAAGCTGATAGGAACCTAGCTCTGTGTGGAAAAGCTAAGGGAAGAGGAGTGTGCATTTTTGTGAATGATAGTTGGTCAAAAACTGTAACATTATGAATGAACATTGCTTTGTAAATGTGGAATTTATGATACTGAAATGCAGACTTTTTTTATGTGCTCAGAGAACTAAATAGGGTCTATGTAGAAGCTGTATATACACCACCGAGTGCTAACATCACTTAAGCACTCACTGCATAATACTGTATGTGAACTGCAATGCAAGAATTCTGACTGTGCATTTATGATAGCTGATGACTTCAACAAAGCAGAACTCAGGGAGGTGCTACCCAATTACTACCAAACTGTGGTTTTCCACAAGGGGAGCAAATACTCTGGACAAGGCTTGCACTAACATAAAAGGGGCATACAGAGCTGTACAGCAACAACACCTGAGTGGCTCTGGTCACATCTCCATAAAACTAATACCAGCTTACAAACCTCTCTTGATCAGAGATATGCCCACTGTGAAACAAATCAGGGTCTGGCATGAAGGAGCCATGGAAAGTCTCAGGGACAGCTTTGATACCACAAACTGGGACGTCTTCAGGGAGGCAGCCACAGTGAACAATTTGGTGAATATAAATGAGTATACTGAGACAACTGTGGCTTACATATCCAAATGCATAGAAGATGTAATGACCACCAAAAATATTAAAGTAAGAGCCAACCAAAAACCCTGGCTAAACAGCAAGGTGTATGAGTTGCTGAGGGCAAGAAGCACTGCTCTCAGAGCAAAGGATAAGAAAGGTCTGAGTGTGGCAAGGGGTAATCTAAAAAAGGGTATCATGGAGGCCAAGAGGGAGTATGGAAAGAGGATACAAGGATGCTTCGAGGATGCGAAAGACTCGAGAAGCCTGTGGCGTGGTATTCAACAGCTAACTGACTACAAGACCAAGTCAGCTCAGTGTGATGATAGCACTGAGTTTCTGGACAATCTAAATACATTTTATGGCAAGTTTAAAGAGAAGAACAGCCTGGAAGCTGTAAAGCTTTTCAATGACAAAAGGAGGCAGTACTCAGCTTCAGTGCTGTGGATGTAAGTAACTAACTGAGGAAAGAGAACCCCAGGGAGGCTGCTGGCCCTGATAACATTCTGGGGAAAGTACTGAAAGGTCATGCAGACCAACTCAGCATAGTCCTGATGGACATCTTCAATACCTCGCTTGTCCAGGAAAAAGTATCAGCATGCTTCAAAGTTACCAACATAATCCCTCTGCCCAAGAAAGCCAACACCACCTGCCTAAATGATTACAGGCCAGTGGCCCTTAGATCAAATGTAATGAAATGCTTCAAAAGACTGGTTAAAAGGCATTTGACTATAGTACTACCTCAATCCTTTGACCTGCTGCAGTTTGCCTACCGGACAAACAGATCAACTGCTGATGCCATTTCAGTGGCACTTCTCCTCACATTGGAGCATTTTGAACAGAAGAACAACTATGCCAGGCTGTTGTGCATAGATTTCAGCTCAACATTCAATACAGTGATTCCAATACAACTTATAGAAAAGCTAATCAATCTTGGTATAAATAAAGGGCTGTGCAACTGGATCCTCGAATTCCTGACTGGAACATGGCAAAGAACCCATGCTGGTAACAACACTTCAGAGAGTATTACAATCAACACAGGAGTAGCCCAGGGTTGTGTGCTGAGTTCCCTACTGTCTAACAATCCTTACCCATCACTGGTCTGCAAAATCTAGCAACAACCACATCATCAAATTCACAGACGACACCACAGTGGGGGGGGGGGGGCTCATAAATGGTGATGACAAGAGTGGGTATAGGAATGAGGTCACCTCCTTGACTGAATGGTGCAATAACAACAATTTAGAGCTGAATATCAATAAAACAAAAGAAATCATTAATGATTTCTGAAAAGGCTCTGTCATGCATCTGCCCCTCAAGGTCAATGGTGAAAAAGTGGAGACAGTCCATACTACAAAGTTCCTGGGGGTACATATATCAGAGAATCTTTCTTGGTGTACAAACACAGGCTAGCTAATTAAAAAAAAACACCAGCGACTACACTTCTAAGAAGGCTTAGAAAAGCAACGCTCACTATGAATGCTGTAAATACCTTCTACAGAGGAGCCGTCAAGAGCATTATCACCAGCAACTGCACTGTATGGTTCAATAACAGCACAATGGCCGAAAAGAAGAAGCTGCAAAGAATAATAAGAACAGCAGAAAACATTGTGGACACTAGACTTCTTACCTTACAGGAGCTCTTTGAAATAAGATGTAAAATGAGGTCCCGCAAAATAATGAGTGAAACTTCTCAACTAACATATGGCTGGTTCACTAAACTTGCATCTGGTACAAGGTTATGAAGTATCTGCTGCAGAACCTCCAGATTCATGAACAGTTTTTATCCAGCTGCAATAAGACTCATTAATGCAGACGTAAATCTGGATGTATCGGAACTATAATAGATTGTTACCCTCTCGTTCTTTTTCTTTTTTCCCTACAGTAATTATGTTAATTTATTACTGCATACTAAAATTAATATATTCTTATTCAAGTGCAATTCCAATCACTTCCTTATGTGCAGTTATCACCCAATCTTGCCTCTGTGTATAGTCTACTTTTCTTTTCATGTGTTAGTCATCTAGTAGTCAGTGTTCTCCAGTGTATATAAATAGTGTACAAGCATGTGTGGCAACTACCTAGATATTTATTTTTCTACTGTAGTTATTGTTTATTCATCATCATCATCATCATCATCATCAGCCCCATTTTTAGCATTTTTTTTTTTACATGGGGTCAGGGAATCATGTTAGGGTATCATGTTAACTGTCACCAGCTCTCTCGATTCAGTACCACATTCCTGCCTTCTTCAAAACTCATGCCTGACTGTCGCAGATCTTCTTTCACACAATGCATCCATCTCTTTGCTGGACATCCTCCCTTCCTCTTACCTTCTTCCTGTCTGTCCCAAATCTTCCTCACCAGATTGTCTTCTGCTTTTCTACACATGTGCCCAAACCACCATAATGTGTTTTCTTTGATCTTTTCTGCAATTGGTGCTACTTTGGCTTCTGCTCTTATCTCCTCATTTCTTCATCTGTCCCACATTGTGCATCCTACCACCTTTCTCAGGCACTTCATTTCCATTACCTCTAGCTTCTTCAGCTGTTCTGCCTTTACTGCCCAGGTTTCTGTACCATACAGTAGTACTGGCTGCACCACTGTCTCGTACACCTTACTTTTCAGTTTCTTTGGCATTCTTCTGTGATAGACTACACCTGATAATCTATGCCAGTTGGCTGCAGCCCCTCTGATTCTAGCTTTGACCTCTTCATTCAGCCTACCCTTCTCCTCGATCACCCCTCCCAGATACTTGAAGCTGTTTACCTGTTCCATTATCTTCCCTTCTATCTCTATTCTCAGCTTCTTCTGATTTCACCAATTTGCTGCCATAACCACTATCTTATCTGTGCTTAGTTTCATCCCATATGCCTTCAGATTTTCATTCCATTCTCCTATCCTTTGCTAAAGTTCTAGCTCAGGGTCTGCTTGTACAATCATATCATCTGCATATTGCAGCTTTGTTGATCTGTCCCCTCAAACCTGTTTGCTAATGTAGTCCATCACCAGTATGAACAGCAGTGGACTCAGAGCTAAACCTTGGTGTATACCCACTCCCACTTGGAACCCCTCCGTGATACCAAACACTATTTGTACATGAGTCACTGGGTCCTTGTACATAGCCTGCACTAATTCTACCAATTTTCTGGGACTTCAAACCACCACAGCACTGCCCAGATCAGCTTTCTTGGGACCTTGTCATATGCTTTCTCCCAGTCTAGGAATGCCCAGTTGGACTCTCTCCTATTCTCTAGCTTCTTCTCAAGTACCTGTCTCAATGCAAACATCGAATCAATTGTGCTGCATCCTGATCTGAATCTGAACTGTTCATCTCCCATCTTACATTCTACTACTCTGCATATCCATTTATCAGTCACCCTCTCCAGAGCATTCATGCAGTGTGGTAGGAGTTTGACGCCTCTGTACTGCCCACAGTTGTGGATGGCTGCTTTGTTGTTGTACACTGGCATGAGTATGCGTATTCTCCAGTAATCTGGGATACACCTTTCTCTCCACACTGCTATGAGTACCCTCAGGAGCCATTTCTCCCCTGTCTAACCCAACATCTTTATCATATCTGCTGTGACCTCATCTGAGCCTGCTGCTTTCCCTGACTTCATCTTCCTTAGTGCTGTTCTTACTTCTTCTAAGGTGGGCTCCTCTTCTTCTTTCATCATAGACTGTTTCTGGGGGAGTACAGCTTCTGTGGGGTTTTCTTCATTCAGAAGTTATTGGAAATAATCCATCTGCCTTTGATGTCCTGTGGATTGGTGAGCAGATTGTTGTTGGAATCCCTTATGAAGGGTGTCTGACTATTGTTTATTCTTTAATGCCTATTATGTCTTGTCTTTTTATGTTTTTTTTCCTGTAAAAAAGCTGACACTCGAAATTTCGTTTAGGTAGAACTTGTGTTCCTAAATGACAATAAAGTTTTACACATATTATATATATATATTTATATATATATATATCTATATAAATATATATGGGTCTACTTAAAAACACCGACACACAAAACACCAACGATGAGAACACCGAGACCAGAAGATTGACAACTGAGATGACCGACAGTTTAAAAGCCCAATGCTGAGAACACCGACATGTTAAGGTAAGTATGCGATAGTGACAGACTTTAGGGTTAGGGACGGGTTAAGTGAGTTAGGGTTAGGGTGCGGGTAAGGTAAGTGTGCGATAGTGACAGACTTTAGGGGTAGGGGCGGGTTAAGTGAGTTAGGGTTAGGACATGGGTTAGGTGAGTGTGCGATAGTGACGGACCTTAGGGTTAGGGTTTGGGTTAAGGTTAGTGCATAGATAGTTGTGTATGTAAGGTTTAGTGTAGGTTTGTAAGGTTTTTGTTGTGCTTGTGTTGTGTGTGTTTTTCAGAAAAGGAATTTGTTTTGTTTTGTTGATTGTCGGGATCGTGGCTTGTCGGGCATGTGAAGTTTCGTGCTTTTAAACTGTCGGTCATGTCAGCTGTCGATCTTCCGGTCTCGGTGTTCTCGTCGTCGGTGTTTTGCGTTTCGGTGTTTTAAAGTAGATCTATGTATATATATATATATATATATATATATATATATAGGAGCGCTAAAGAATCCTGAAAGCCCAAAATCCTGAAAGTTCAAAATACTGAAAACTCAGAATTCTGAAAACACACAGGATACCAACATTCACTATATTCCAGCACAAGTACATACAGAAATAAATAAAACACAAACTATATTACTGTTTTCCAAGTATAGGCAGGGGGCAACCCCCTCTACACCCCCCCCCCATGTGGGGGGCTGTGACCCCACACCCCCTGCTACTTAAATATATCAACTCCAAGATTGCACTTAGTGTAGTGAAGTGCAGTCTCGGAGTTGCTATATTTAAGTAGCAGGAGGTGTTGGGGGCGCAGCCTGCTTATAGTTGAAGGGTAATATGTTTCTGTATGTACTTGTGCTGGAATATAGTGAGTGTTGGTATCATGTGTGTTTTCAGGATTTTGAGTTTTCAGTATTTTGAACTTTCAGGATTTTGGTTTTCAGGATTTTGGGCTTTCAGGATTCTGTAGTGCTCTTATATATATATATATATATATATATATATATTTTTTTTTTTTTTTTTGCATTTTTCAGTACGTTAGTTAACATTCTCTGAGGACAACAGGCTGTTTTCAGGTCTGATGTAGTTAACTAATATGTTCAGAAATGCAAACTATGCAAGTAAAGGCTAGGGTAATCATACACATTTGCACAGAACAGAGACAATAATCAGCTTATAGCCTTAACCTTCTGTTCTTCACCATCAGCCAATATGCCCATTCTCCTCTGAGACATCAGCTGTGATGACAAGTGCAAGAGGCCCATAGTTTAGTTCTGTGGTTAGTGGTAGATAATTAACTTTATTTAAACATGTAACATTTGATGGGTATCTCATCTAAATAAGCAAGTACTGCCAAGTTTACAGAAGGTGACCAGAGTGCATAGACAGGAAATAATACAGCGATAACAGTGGTTACATGGAAAAGGGGAGGCAGCAGTAACAGATGCCACTCTCACATCAGTTACCATTTCTAAGATCATAGAATAAACAATTAACTGAAATGATAAAGTAATGGAGTGCAAGTTATTTGAGAATTTTTCTTGTTTCTGTTTGTTTTTTTTATGCAAGCGGTCTATCTGTAAGACATGTCTGTCTCATTCTAGGGCAGCATTAGTGTGAAAGCACATTTACTTGCAATGAATACTAGATATTTTAAGAAGCATTTAAATTTCTGCTTGACACACTGGCTTTATTAATAAGATACAGAATCAGAGATTGCGACTGCATTTGATTTTAAAAAATGTGTATTGCCTAAAGCTTAAACAACATTTGGTGACCATTGTCTAATGTCACTTTTTAAACTTTCATTCAATAATTCATGATTAAAGTATTTTGATAGAATTGCATTGAAAAATGTTATCTGGAAATGAATAAGAAAGCAATATGTGGGCTTAGCATACAATTTATTGCTGTGAAATCTGAAAGCATCTAAATGAGTTACCTCCAGAGCAAGATGTGAAACCAATATCTGTAGAACTGATATATTTTTCCCTTTCAACAGCAAAGTGCTTGTATTTGCCTCAGACTGTATTAGTAAACCATCATGTAACATTCTGCATGTGTTAGCAATACACACAGCTACGTATATTCCTTTTATGATATTAAATAAATGCATACAAATTTAGTTTCTAATCAGATCAAATCATAGATAAAATTGGCCTAAGACATTGGCAGCTACAAAATGTTTATCATTCATGTCACACAGGAGGCATCAGTTTTGTAGATTTCTCTGAGAAGTGTTCAGACTAACTGCTCTAGCACTATATGGCTCAAAGACAAAGCAATAAACACATTCACTATTCCTTTATATGGACAGCCATGCTTTGTTATGAGTAAATAAATTAGTCTGCTACCATACCAAAATATGGATTCTATCCAGTTATAGTCTACATTTTTGTTTGTTTGAATGTTATAATTTATTTTCATGGCCAACTCATTATTAAAATTGCTAAAAGGTATGTTGCAAAAGCCACATTTGTGAGCCATTATAAAAAATAAAATACACATTCCTGGGGGGTTCAATATACTCTGTGTAGGCTTTGTGTGAACCCTGAACAGAGTTTACATGTTTGCATGAAGTATAGCAGCGCTAATCACATATGCATGCCACACTTTATGCTTATATGAATACAAGTGACATTTCATGGCCAGCAACAGTGTTGCCAGCCAAAAAACCAAGCAGAGGAGCTTGAGTGCAGAATGAAGATACATACAATTTTGCTTATGGGAAAACCTGGTCTGTGAGATTGCGCAGACAGCCACTATGACTACGAGGGTTGAAAATACTGCAATAACTGCAGCTGTAATACATTAAAGAAAAGCGTATTCAGTGCAATGTATACTACAGCAATTATTTTCAGACTGAAATAATAGACGTCAGGGTGAACAGCAAGGGCAAATACAATGAAAAATAAATACACTAGACAGGGAAATTGCGCTGATTAAAATGGCCACAGACATGAAGGACAGGAATGAAGGAAGAGGAAGAGGGCATGCACAATGCGGCAATGTACCAAGACAGGATATGTTAATGTATGTACACTTCCAAGACAAGTCAGTAGCATAACATTAAGCACATATGTAGAAAGCACAGTATGTACTGCTGTTTACACCTCCCTCTGCAAGTATATTTATAGTATATATGTGACAGTCACACAAGGTCACATGTCAGTGGAGTTAAATGGTTGTGATATAAACATCATTGACATGCTCATTGAAGTGGACTTGTAACAAAAATGTATACACAATAGGGGCATGGGCTTGTTTGAAGAGCTCCAAAATGACTTGTTTGAATAAGACTGAAATGTCAGCAAACCTCACAACCAATCATGGACACATAGCAACAGACTCATGGACAACTGTTGACAGAAGCAGGCACATTAAGGAACACTTTTAAAATATTAACAACATTAATCTGTGCTATTTCCAGACTATGCATGTTTAGGTTATACTTGTTTTGGAGGAACAGACATTTTCAACTGTAATGATTGCCAGTATTCTATAAGGGGGTTTCACCACCCCTTTTCCAAAAATAACATTTCTTTGGAGGAGTTAAGAGGGATAGTTATTAAACTTGGAGTTGAATTCAGGGACAATCCTGGCCCACTGAGAAGTTTTCATGACACATAAGCCACAAGCCACACCTACAGTAATTAATCTCATCCCACCAATGTTGTCATTGTGCTCTGTATTTACTGGGTGCAACACAGAAAGACGTATCATGCATGCCTCTTGTACAACACCTTGAAGGGCAGTCTGCTGTGTCAGTTACTAATAGGTTTGCATCACAAAAATAGTTATGTATGGCTGACAAGCTGTGTAGAAGCTCACTGTGCCAGATGTGATACACATACCTCTCAACCTCTTGGTGCGAGAACTCTGGACAAAGCTTGACAAAATGGGGGGACAAAGGTTCAAAAATAGAGACAGGTGTTAAATATTGCTCATAGAAACTTGCTAGAATAACAGGGATTGTGTTTTTGTGTTAACATGCATTTTATGAAGGATTTTAAATCTGAAACTCAAATATATGTCATTAGTTAGGGATTTCAGTCCTCAGATCATCTGAGGCATTTTCCAAAACATCACAAATTTTATGAGGAATAGATCAAAAATTTGAGGAAGAAATCTGAACAGTCTGCAAAACTCTGGACAGCTGAGAGGTATGGTGATACACTTGACTAAAGCATCCCTGGATGACATAGGTATCAGCCATAAGGATAACAACACACACAAACAACACACTATTATGAGTGGATTCCCTACACACAGCTGTGCATTGTATGCATCTGCCACATGTAATAGCAATGGATATTGGATAATGTATAATGGATACTTAATAAAATATTTTTGACTGGAAACAGACTGTCTGCTTTGCTTGGATTACTTTCAAATACTTAGTAATGCTGTACAGTTATATATTTTCTATTATTATTTTTTGTTTTGTTTTGTTTTGACTTAAGACGAGTTTAAGTTCCCTACTTCTACTACTATTGTCTGATCTGATTAATATACAGTGATTAACTAGAGATATATGGTCTGAAAATCTTCCACACAGAGAAGTTACTTACACTGTTTTGTTTTTGGACCCACTACACTTGTTTAGTGGGTTGTTTTGAGACTTCGGGGATACCACAGAGATTACTTGTTTTTTAGCAATGGATATTGTCTAACGCATTTGCAGTTGATGTGTGAATTAAGAAGTGATGCATTATAATGAATGGTTTAGCAGTGAAACTGGTGCCAGTACATCAACTATGCCCATGTGCACAGAAACTACAGCACTGCAAAATCTAGCATCAATGAGTGAGGAAGCTGTCACTGTCATATTGTTCACATGCCAAGCAATGCATGGAGCACACCGTATAAGCACATGTCAAACTTCAAGACATGTGCCCCATGATCACTGTCCCCCTGACATTGTCAGTGAAAATGTTACACTGCCATGAAATCCTGACATTGATGCATATGTGTTCATGCAAAATATCAAGTGGTAATACTGATACAATGTAGTTTCACATCTGTGATGCTGTACATTCACAGTATAGTTGTACCTAATGTACAATTGGACTTCATAGGTTCTTAGGTTCGTAGGGAATACTAAGCTAATGTTCTAAGATCACACAAAAGCCTGGCATTATTTAACATTAGTTTCACAATTTTAAAAAGCTATTTGAACAAAGTTCATACAGTTATGAGACAATGCTATGTTATGTAAGACCAACAGCCTCTATCCATGAAGGACATGGGTGCAACACCAGGAATACAGTTACCATTGACCATCCATTGTTGTAGGTTGCTCTTGAATACGTTCAGGAAAGGCCTTTATTCTACCTTAATGTGAAGCTTGCTCCAGAGAAGGGGCAGTGCCTGAGAGACAATTCTATCTCTCTAACCTGATTTATTATATCAGAGACTAGGTTAATATCCTTGGAACGAGTGAACCTTGTGCAATTTGCTTTACCAATGTGTAACATTTCCATCATTGCCATACTGGTGACTGCCTTGTAGGCCAAACATAGATCGGCCCTTATTAGTCTGTAGGGGACAGAAAACATTGATTTGGCTTTCCCCATAGGACTTGTCTGTTACATGCTGTATCTTCTCTGTGCAAAACCTCTGGTGTTACACCAGTGGTTGCAGATATGTGGTGAGTTATATGCTAAAAGGTGCATTGTTCTCAATTAATGTTGTGATGAGTGATAACCATTTGGCATAAGGGTCTTTGTTTCCCATACACAAAGTATAAGGTTTGATCCTGGCCTCTGGCAAATGCCTATTTGAAGTTTGTGTGTTGGAGGTTCTTCCACCTCCAAAAAAACATGCTGACTGTTTTCATCTCAAACTCACCAAAGAATGGAGCTGTGGATAGCAGCACAGGCTCTACATGGTGCCCTAAATGGGGGAAGAGTTGTATAGACCAACCACTTTGGGCAACTACTGTGATGCTCAATATCCTCAAGATAGGAGAACATGAATCACAGACTGCTTGTGACAGCGGTAGCCTGACAGTGCAAAATATGGCTTGAGGTGATTTGGTCATGCTGACAAATGTCATCAAATGGGCATGGATATTTGCCATGAAAAGTAGGTTGAGGACCAGGTCTACTCTGACGTACACCAGGGACACATACTAATAGTGGGAGGGGTGTATGTGCTTCTATTGGCCAGTATGTGCCTGCCCATAAAGTCTAAAGCCAGTCAAGAAGCTATTGACAGTGTCCAGTTGCCCAGCCTGGGCAGGGATAGCTCTGTTGAGCAAAAAACCGGACGTAAAACCAATCAACCTGACAAACACAAACTAAGAATTGCTGCACTCAGTGTAAGTTCACTGACAGGATGCAGTTTGGAAGTGAATGACATGATGGTATGGAGGAAGCTGGACATATGATCTGTCCAAGAGAAAAGACGACAGGGCAGTGCAGCAAAGACACAAAGTCTACCACTCAGGGGAGGATACGCTAGAAATTGTGTGGAAATTGTGGTGAGACAGAGGCTTCAGAAGGCAGTAATGGAAATAATCAGAATTAGTGACAGGCTCATGGCAGTCGGACTCCATTGTAATGATGGGGTGGTATTGATAATGTCAGCCTCTGCCCCACAGCAGGGGGGTGATAATGAGGAAAAGAGTGCAGTCAGACAGCAGTTGCAGGACCTACTAAATAAAACATGAACTGGTGTTGACTATGGGTGACTTAAATGCACATATTGAGATAAACATGACAGGATATGAGGACTGCCTTGGTCCACAAGGGTGGGGCAACAGGAATAAAGAAGGTGAGGCCATTCTGGACTTCTGTCTGGAAAATGCCTTGATAGTAGCCAACACATGGTTCAGAAAGACAGATACTCACCAGATCACATACAAGAGAGGCCAACATGTAACTCAGGTAGACTACCTTCTAGTAAGGAAAGGGCACTGGTGTAGAATCAGTGATTGAAAAATCATCCCCACTGATACAGCTGACCCACATCTTAAACCATTGGTTGCCATAATCATCTGAAAGTAACGGTCAGAGAGAGTTCTAAGGTCAACAGAGACCAGGCTGAAGACCTGGAAGTTGACTGGAGAGAAAGCGCAGCAGTTCAAAGAATTACTCAGGACTCTAGCACCCCAAGAAGAGGAGGAAATAGATGGAGCTGAAGAAGAATGGCAGTGCCTAAAAAACAGCATATGTGAAGACTACAGAACAGATATGTGGCTGAGCCAGGTATGGGAATAAGATATATAAGGAAAGCTGGTGGTGGAATGCAGAAGTCCAGGAAGTCTTCAAAAGAAAGAAGGAGTGCAGGAAAAATTGGGAGATAGAAAGGACAGACCTGGCTAGGGAGGAACACTGTTTGGCTAATAATGAAGCTAAGAAAGGTATTGCAATAGCAAAGAACATGGCATTGGAGGCACTCTACCAGTTTCTGGAAAGTGACTCAGTAGGTGGCATAAAGAAACTATATCAGGTTGCAAGACAAAGACAGAAAGATAAAGAAGATAGTTGGACACCTTTCATAAGAGATGCTGGCAACAACCTACTCACCAGACAATGGGACATCAAAAGCAGACTGAAGGAGTACTTCCAGCAGCTTCTGAATGAAGAAAATCCCACAGAAGCTCTACTGCCCCAGACAGAGCCTACAGGGAGAGAAGAAGTAAGAAAATGAAGTTGGAGAAAGCAGCATGCTCAGATGAGGTCACAGCAGATATGATAAAGATGTTGGGTGAGATGGGCAAAAAATACTTCTGAGGGTACTCATAGTAATATGGATAGATAGGTGTATCCCCACATGACTGGAGAATAAGCATACGTTTGACAGTGTTCAAGAACAAAGGGGACATCTACAGTTGAGGGCAGTACAGAGGTATCAAACTCCTGTCACATTGCATGAAAGTTCTAGAGAGAGTGAATTTCTGAGAACTCTGAACACTTCAAAACCCAGCTGCATTCTTACCTCTCCCAAAAATGGAAATGCAATTGCACACCACCTACCTAACCTGCTTAATACATAAATACAACACACAAAGTTTGTTCTTCCTTACACACTATTGATTAACCCTATGCTGCCTTCATGCTAATACTACCTCTATAGCACTCTCAGAGGATTTAAACCTCTGTATTAATTTAACTCGTGCTAATATTCATGTATAAAGAACTCATCCATGCTAATGTTACTTCTATATCATTCTCAGATGATTTAAACCTCTGTATTAATCTAACCTTGTACTACTGTTCTCAACCACTAAACATGTAAATATGCTTTACATCCTTCTCCAAGCTGCTGTTTAACTTTTGTTTAGTTTTTGCTATTTTGTATGTAAAATTTGCTTAGTTTGTTTCTGTTTCCACTATGTATTTTACTTTATATTATGAAGCTTGTACTATGTATTATTGGAGCTTTTCTACCCGGGCCTGCACTGAGAACAGGCTCTTTGAGCCCAGTGGACCTCCCCGGTCATCAAACTGGAAATAAATAAATGAATAAATAAATAAATAAATAAATAAGTGTCTGATAAATGGATATACAGAGTAGTAGAAAGTAAGATGGAAGATGAGCAGTTCAGATTCAGATCAGGATGTAGCACAACTGACTCGATGTTTGCAGTGAGGTAGATAGATGAAAAGAAGCTAGAATGGAAGAACAAGTCCAACTGGTCATTCTTAGACTTGGAAAAAGCATATGACAAGGTCCCAAAAAAGCTCATCTGGGCAGTACTGCAGTGGTTCAAAGTCCCAGAAACATTGGTAGAATTAGTGCAGGCTATGTACAATGATCCAGTGACTCAAATACAAACAGTATTCAGCATCAGAGGGGTTCCCAGTGGGAGTGGATGTACACCAGGGTTCAGCTCTAAGATCACTGCTGTTCATGTTGGTGATAGACTACATTACCAAACAGGTCAGAGGGGCCAGATCCCAAAGTTCCTGTATACAGGTAATGTGGCATTACAGGTAGACTCTGAGCAAGAACTTCAGCTAAGGATAGGGGAATGGAATGGAAAACTGCAGGCACATGGGATTAAACTAAGTAGAGATAAGACAGTGGGCAGATCAGAAGAAGCTGAGAACTGAGATAGAAGGAAAGATACTTGAACAGGTTAACAGCTTGAAGTATCTGGGAGGAGTGGTTGAGGAGAAGGGAAGTCTGAATGAAGAGGTCAAAGCTAGAATTAGATGAGCTGGAGCCAACTGGCATAAAGTGTCAGGTGCAGTGTATGATAGACGAATGCCAAAGAAGCTGAAAAGTAAGGTATAAAAAACAGTGGTGTGACCAGTGCTAATGTATGGTACAGAAAATTGTGCAGTAAAGGCAGAACAACTGAGAAAGATAGAGGTGATATAAATGAAGTGCCTGAGAAGGGTGGTAGGATGCACACTGTGGGACAGGCATAGAAATGAGGATATAAGGGCAGAAGCCAAAGTAGCTCCAATTGAAGAAAAGATCAAAGAGAACAGATTACATTGGTTCGAACACATGCAGAAAATCAAAAGTCAATTTGGTGAAGAAAATTTGGGACAGATAGGAAAAAAGTAAAAGAAAATGAGGGTGTCCAGCAAAGAGGTGGATGGATTGTGTGAGAGAAGATCTGAGACAGTCAGGCATAAGTTTTGAATAAGCCAGAAGTGGGGCATTGAATCAAGAGAGATAGCAACAGTAAACACAACACACCAACCCCATATAGAAAATGAGAAAAAGGGGATTGTTGATGAAGATGATGATTGTGAAGAGGCTGAGTACAATGGATGTATAACATCCTTTGATCTGGATGACATAACCATCATTATGAGTTTTGACACATATAAGAGATTTGTCACCATGTGGAAACATATTGGTCAAATGTCCGATTACTATCTACCTGACTATCTAGATCATGTACCACTGGGTCTACTCATAGGAGTTGCTGTCTATATTGTAATTAGCTTGGGTATTTGCTTTACAAAAGGGAATAATTATGCTTTTTTGGCCATTAAGTGTGTCCCTGTGGCTCTGGCACCAATCGTTTGTGTGCATTAATATTTTCTGCAGTATATCAATACCATTATGGGATTCAAGAATTGTCCACAATTTGCGGTCATCTGCAAAGTTTATAAGACAAAGTCTGCCTAAGTTTGCCTTGACTCCTGTGAATTAAATACTATAGGTGAATTCAAACACTTTGACAGTATGTGTCCAGTTGGTAATCCATTGGGTTACACACTTGGTGATGTAGTGGTTTATGGCCAGTGCAGACAGTTTCTCAATAATAGTTAGTGTGGAATTGTAGCAAATGCCTTGGCCTGGTCAAGTTATATGGGATGCACATTCTTTCCATCATCTGTGGCCTTGGTGCCCTTCTTGAAGAGGTCATCTAGATTTATGAGACATAATTTAGCCTTGACAAATCAAGAATGGGTTGGTGACACAGTTGGGAGATTAACTATGTTCTTGTTGATAAGGTTCATAATGATGCTTTCCACTGGCTTACAGATGAGTCTAGTCAGGCTTATGGGTCTATAATTGCCTATGTTGGGTGATAGTCCCTCCTTGTTCAGGCAGACGACTGTTGCTATCCACCACTGTGCAAGAAAATAGCCTGTTTGGAAGCTATGGTAATGTAGGAATCCAACTGTGTCTGGTAGGTCATGTTTTAATTTATTGATAAGGTAACCTGGGATGTTAACAGGGCCCATTGATGCCATGTTTTTAGCCTTAGAGAGCACACAAATGAGCTTCTCTCTTGAGAAAATATGCTGAGCAATGTTTGCCTGTATTCTTTAGGTGACGACCAGTGGGGGCAGGATAGTGAAGTCTGATCCAAATCTCTCAGCTAGCAGGTTATGTATTACCTCTGGTTGAGTATGTGTGGTGCCATCCACAACCATTTGTGTGCATAGCTGTGTATTCCCCCTTAAGATTTTGTACTTACTTAAAAAAAAAAAAAAAAAAAAAAAAAGATTTGGGACAACACCTCCAAAGGCAGCCTTGGGTATGCATCACATGACGCACAGCGGAACTGTTAACACAATCATACAACTCTACCTATACATCACTTGCGCATAATATGCCTATATGTTTATCATTAGAAAGGTGTGTTTGAGTGCTCTGATACCATATATGGACAAATTACTTATGAGATGAATGCGGGTCATGCAGAATAATTAATGACAAAAATGCTGACAGTCACACAATGTTGCTGGGCAACATCTGAATAATCCTTATGAATAGCAACACAATTGTACATACAGTAAAATTCCTAAGGTTGTAAGTGAATCTGTACTGGTTAAATGTTTGTGTATATAACATCATAGCAATATGTGGATGAAACAAGGTGTATGTGCCCATGTATGATGCAATATTGCTGTATATCACATAGCATTTAATGGTGGTAGGTATGCACATGCACACATGTGTCATAATGAAAGTGTCACTGTAATGGCTGAATGAGAACTATGTAAAATGTTAATATACTCCACTACAAGAACACATGCCTTATTAAGGCAAAAATATACATAGCATCATCCCATGCCAACAGTTCTCAGGAGGCATATTACTACAGCTGTTACAGAAGGAATATATAATCAAATGGCAACAGTGGCCATCAATATAGTACCTCAAACCACAGACTGGAATACACTGTTGTAGGGCTACCATGCATCTGTACCTCAACATATTACATGTGGATGGCAGCAACATTGACATGTGTAATCTCCATAGTGTCATAGTGTCATAGGACATTGAAAGGTTAATGGCCAACATCAAATACAATCTCAGCCAAAATTACACCATTTAAACAAATATATTTACATATATCTACAGATCCCTATCAGATGATCGACTTTTCAGAAACTTGAAATTCATATGCTCGAGACCATATAATCCAGTTTCCAAAAACTCGAACATCCAAAAGAAAAACAAAAAACAAGAAAAATTCTAACTTTTTTACATTTTTGCAGGGCCAACCCCCCCCCCCCACTGCATCCCCCACAACCCTGCAAATTAAATATACCAACTCCGAGATCACACTACAGTGAGGGAAAGGGTACATTTCCCATTCCACACTGTACCGTGATCACCATTCAAAACCTTCTAGTTTTTGAAAACTTGATCATATGGTCTTGACCATATGAATTTTAAGTTTCTGAAAAGTCAGTCATCTAATAGGGATCCATATATACTATGGAAGATAGTGGGAGTATGTGGATATGTGTGTATGTGTTGATTGTATCACATATTGCCTATGCCGATATGTGACGTACACTGCCCCATGACAGGATTAGCAATCACATATCCAGTGGTTTGGAGATGGCTTGCATTTGGTCATGGAGTGGCTGTGTTTCATTCTTTTTGGGTTTCTAATGCCATGATGGGAATGGACCCCATTCCTAAGTCAAAGTACGATTAAAGTTCATAAAATTAGTATTGTTTCACTCTTTGATGTTAGCCAAAAGTGCTCTTCGCAGCACCCACAATGTGTCCAGTAATGACTCCTTCTGCAATTCGTACGGTGTTACATGAATTGGTAACATATCTAAATACGATTGTAAATTCTTTTTTTATAAGACCAGTTGCTCCTACTACTATTGGAACTGACTGGGTATCTTTCTTCCACATAGCTCTCATTTCTGCCTGCAGATCGAGGTATTTTATGACTTTGTGTCTCTCTGTACACAAGACAATATAGTCAGTAGGTGTGGCAATTTCAATGATAAATGCTACTTTTGACCTCCTTTCTTGGACTACTATATCCGGTTTTCTAGCATCTATCTTTTGGACTGTTGGTATTGGGTGATCCCATGTGATGTAAACTTCATCATTTTCTATGATTCTCTGTGGGTCATGTTTCCAGTGTTTTTCAGCCACTTTGATACCATAATGTTTGCACAATCTCGCCACATTATTATGCCTTTCAGTATACAGTCCCTCTGCCATTAGAGAGTCACAGCCAGCAATGAGGTGTGTGACTGTTTTCAATTCAGTTCCACAAAATCTACATATCTCTGTTTCTCCCACATGTTCAATGGACTTAGTAAACCAGCATGTATGTAGCCCACTATCTTGTGCTGCCAATATTAACCTTTCATTTCTTGATTTATATTCACCTCTCCTTAACCATTCCTGTGTTCATTCTTGATCAACATGAGGCTCTTCCAGACGTTTTCTATACTTGCAACTATATTTATGTTTTGCCATATTTCTTGCCTTCTCATCTGGTCTTTCACCTTATATAATTTATTTTCTTTTTTAGCACATTCAGTTGCTGCCTGGTTTTTATCTACTTCTGGTTTGATTTCCATTCCTGCTTGACGTTGATATGCTTCTGTTAAATTAAGCAGAGCTGTCATGTTTGATTTAATCTCCATATGTTTCAAAACTTTCACCACATTTGAATTTTGTGAGGTCAGTAGATATGTGTGGAGTTCCACGATTGCAGATCTATACATGTAATCAATTTCAAGGAGGCCCAGCCCGCCTTCAGAACGGGGAATATATAATCTTGGTATACACTGATTTTTATAAATCATTTGGTAAGCATGAAGCATCCTTCTTGTTTTAATATCCAATCTATCCAACACTTTTTGGGGCCAGTCAGTCACTTCAAAACTCTACGTTAGGACAGGAAGAGCAAACTGATTTATAGCTTGGATCTTGTTCCTAGGTGTCAGTGCTGTTTATAGGATTAATTTAAGTCTTCTAAAGTACTCCTTACTAAGCTTTATTTGCATTTGTTCATGTAGTATTGCTGATCCTTCATCAGTTCCCAAGTATTTGTACACCCCCTCTTGCTCAAGTTATTTTATATCACATTCTTGCCCCAAACTGATGTTTTCCTGGTGCTGCAATTTTCCTTTTTTAAAGGTTGCTTTTGCACATTTATCAAGACCAAATGACATTCCAATATCATCTGAAAAAGTTTTGACAACCTGCAGCTGTGCTTTCAGTTCCTCATCTGATGATCTATACAATTTTAAATCATCGACAAAGAGATGATGAGAAGTCATTAGACTTTGTTGCTTTCTAGAAGCCAAATTATAGCCATGACCTAAGCTGTTAAGTAAACAGCTTAATGGATTAATGGCAAGGCAAAATAACAACGGTGACAGGGAGTCACCCTAGAATATCCCCCTTTGGATTTTTATCCCTGGGATAATAATTTGTCCGTTATCATGGCTTATTTGCAAAGTGGTCTGCCACTGTTTCATGGTTACTGTAATGTAATCAATCAGTGTAGGATGTACCTTATACATTTTAAGCACTCTTTTATCCATGAGTGTGGGATACTATTAAATGCTTTTTTATAGTTAACCCATGCATACTTAGATTTTTCCCTTTCTTACAGTTCTCCCCTATAACTTTATTTAACAACAAATGATCCTTTGTTCCGTATGACTTTCTTTTATTGCCCTTTTGTTCTACTGCCATAATTGAGTTTTCTTCTAAATGATTATAAACTCTGTCGGCATCAATCCCTGTGTATAGTTTATATGTTGTTTTAAGACAAGTTACTGGTCTGTAATTTTTAGGGTAGCTTGCAGGTTCACTCATAATTAAGAGCATTGTTTTTCCTGTTGTGAACCAGTGCAGTGTCTGTTTGGGGTGTGCATATAAATAGTTCTTACTCATGGTTAGATCCTCGTGTAAAGAAGTTAATACTTTAAGCCAAAAGTTAGATACTGCATCTGGGCCTGGAGTTTTCCAATTAGAGGCTTTTCTCAACTTTGTTTCAATCTCTCTGGCTGTTATTTCCTCCCATTTCATATCCTGTACCTTTAAACTTCTTAGTCTTTCTTTTACTTCTTCTATCTATTTAGCATCTTTGTTATGTTCCACAGGATCTTCATAGATACTTCTCCAAAATTTATTGCCTTCCTCTTTTTTTGGCGGTCTATAAATTTCTTTTACTTTATTTCCCAGTTCTCTATAAAACTTTTTTGGGTCATCAGTAAATTGCTTATTTTGTGCTATTCCCTTATATTTATCTTCGTATCTTCTGAGTCTTTCCGCCTGTTTTGAAACTTTTAGTTTGTTATCTCCAATAGTGCATAATAGATCCTGGTCTGTTCTAATACTGCGCACTGCTTTTATCACATCTATCTTTCTTAATATTTTTGTTGATCTGTTCCCTGTTATATAATCTTCCTAACAATTACACTTCTTGTGTTAGCTGCTTTATAGTTTTCTCTATTCGATATTTCCATGATATTCACTTTCTCCCCCCACCCTTTCCCTCACTACCCTATATTCCTATGGTAGAATTTTATCAGTTATTAATTTAGCAGCACTGTCATATATTCTGTTTGCTTCTGTTATATCACATGGATCTCTATGGACAGTCCTAATTACTGTGTTCATTTGTTTTATCAAGCCTCTGACTTTTGGGGTTTTATTAACCTTCTGCAGTCTATTTCTCTCATTGATCTTGATATATCTGTCTTTGTCTATTAAATCAAGCAACTCTTCTCTTAACTCCTTTTATTCCATACTGAGGGCACATCCCTTGTTTTCCATTTCTTGAGAAATTCTTCTTGAGAATCCTTTGCCTGTATTTTTCTTCAAATATCTTTGGTGTTGCTCTTTTTGTCACCATCATCATCTTCTTTCGGCTGTTCCCATTAGGGGTCACCACAGCAGATCACCTGTTTCCATTTCTTCCTGTCTTCTGCATCTTGCTCTGTCACACCAACCACCTGCATGTCCTCTCTGACCACATCCATAAACCTTATCTTAGGCCTCCCTCTTTTCCTGTTACCTGGTAGCTTCATCCTTAGCATCTTTTTCCCAATATACTCAGCATCCCTCCTCAGCACATGTCCAAACCAACGTAATTGTGCCTCTCTGGCTTTGTCTCCAAACCTTCCAACCTGGGCTGACCCTCTAATATACTTATTCCTAATCCTGTCCACCCTTGTCACACCCAGTGCAAATCTTAACATCTTTAATTCTGCCACATCCAGCTCAAACTCCTGCCTTTTTGTCAATGCCACTGTCTCCAACCCATATAACATAGTTGATCTCACCACCCTCTTGTAGACTTTCCCTTTCACTCTTACAGGTACTCGTCTGTCACAAATCACTCCTGACACTCTTCTCCACCCACTCCATCCTGCCTGTACTCTGTTCTTCACCTCTCTTCGACACTCACCGTTACTCTGAACTATTGACCCCAAGTATTTAAACTCATCCACTTTTGCCAGCTCTACTCCTTGCATCCTCATCATTCCTCTATCCTCCCTCTCATTCACACACATATATTCTGTCTTAGTCCTGTTGACCTTCATTCCGCTTCTCTCTAGAGCATATCTCCATCTCTCCAGGGTCTCCTCCACCCGTTCCCTACTCTCACTACAGATCACAATGTCATCTGCAAACATCATAGTCCACGGGGACTCCTGTCTGATCTCGTCTGTCAACCTGTCCATCACCATTGCAAATAAAAAAGGGCTCAGAGCTGATCCTTGATGTAACCCCACCTCCACCTTAAATGCATCAGTCACTCCCACCTGCTCTTTTTGTATTGGTTAGTTTTGCTTTCTCCTTTTCAATCCTAATCTGAAATCCTCCCCCTTAGAATTTTCTATTTCTTCCACTAATGGCACAAGTATATCACCTGACCTAACTACCAAGCTACTTGGTGTCACCATAGACAACAATCTTTCCTTTGACACACACATTAACACTATTAAATCAATCAACAAAAAACTTGGCTCTCTGTACAGAATAAAACCCTTTCTATCACCCACAGCTAGAACTACTATTGCACATACTCATCTAATCTTTAACACTCCTCTATGCCGCTTCCATTTTCACCAACCTGTCTAAGAGCAACCTCAGTAAGTTGGAAAGCTCCTACAATAATATAGCCAGATTTGCTACTGGTAACCCATTTAAAACTCACCACTGTGTTAACTTAAAGCAGCTTGATTGGCTGGAACTACAGAATCTAATCACTTACCACCAACTAATCAATTCACATAAAACTCTCTACCAACCTTCCAATACTCCTAGTCTCTCTACCATCATCGCCTCCTATAACAATCTGAAGTCCTTAAGTTCATCTCAGAAACTTCTAGTCAAAACATCTAAATCTAACAACAGGGCTGGGGATTCTCTTTTCCCAAATACTGTGGGAAAATTCTGGAATATTCTCCCCTGAGACCTTTCCTCTAATTCCTCTTTATCACTCTACAAAAAAAGACTGAAACGTTTCCTCAGAACACACTGGTCATGCAACTGTACTAAACCTGCCTAAACCTCTCCCCTACCCAATTTATGCCGTCTCCCCTTTTTTTTCCTTATAATTAATTCTTCAGTCATTTCCTGTTTTACAATATATGACCTCTATGCTCTATATCTCATTATTTTTCCTTTTCTCTCACTTATCTGTGAGTAAAAAAAAAAAAAAAAAAAAAAAAAAAACTTTTAGTAAAACTATTTAATTATTATTTTTTTTTTTAAACTCATTGGTACTATTACTGATCATTAAGCAGCCTCTTTCTTTGTGTAATGTACAGTATATGCCATCAGACTGTATTACCTCATTGGTTTCTTTTTTCTTTGCCATTAAGTGATTTACTTTGCCTGTAAATTGTACTAGCCTGTATGCCTCCTTTTGCATTTATGGAATGTACCTCCATGTCTTTTTTGAAATCCCAGCTTTCATTGTATTTGTTACCTCTTCTTCAAATGATTTCCTATTAACCATATTTGTCAGTGTATATACTACTATAATTTCATTCTTGTTATATATTCTCTTTGTAATTTTCTATGTTAACAGTTTTGTCATGGAGCTTATCTCCCCGGGCCTCTACTGAAAATGAACATATAACCAGTTAGACTAGCCCGGTCAACAAATGTAAAATAAATAAAAATAAAATAAATAAATTTCTCCTTTGCATAAATATTATACCATATTAAATCTCTTTTCCTTTCCCCTGTCCATATTTCTTCTTCACATGTCTCCTGATCTCCTTGCTTTTCCTTATTCTGGGGACTCACTCCATCATGCTGTGATGTAATCTGTTTTGGACCTTCTACATTAAATCCTTCACTTTGCAGGCTTTCTATAACTTCAACTTCTATATCTTTAACTTCTACTTTACTAATCATCTTTTCTACATTAAATCTATGTGCTTTTAGTCTTTTTATTGTGAAATTTTCCATACCTGGATGTTTTTGCCTGTATTTTTCTTCGAACATCTTTGAAACTGCCTTCTGTATATTAGTTAACTTGGCTTTTTCCTTTGCATAAATATTGCACCATATCAAATCTCTCTTTCTTTCCCATGTCCATATTTCTTTTTTATATTTTTTAAATATCTCTAGGTTTTGTTGTTTATATTTTCTCACTTTCTCAGAGGCTTCTTTTTCCAAAGAGATCAAAGTTTCTTGATCTATATACTGTTTTCCAAAAATCTGTTGTATTAATGAAAGCAAATTTTTATTTGAAGCTTGTGACAGTTTTTCCTGCGGAAGTATTTTTCTTTCCTCTAATTTCTCTCTTAATCATTTTGTATATCTTGTGTATGGAAATTCTGGGCTTTTTACATAATAGTAACAATACATAATTTCTTTCTTACCCTCAATAGTCCACTCTGTCATCTTTATGGCTCTTTTTTAGCCAATCATTTTTTGTCATTTTTGTGGATTACTACTTCCTTCTACAACGGGGGGGGGGGGCATCCTCCCCCTGAACCTGGCCTGGCCCCATTGTAGGATTGTTTCTGTATTTTGAGGATTCTACACTGTCATTTTTTCCAGTCCTGGCACCAGTACGCCTACCAGGATTGGGCACTTTTTTATCCTGGGTCTTGTGCACCTAGCTATCTTTTTTATTTTTGATTTGCTTCTGTCCATTAACAAACAAAATCGGACAAAAGTACTTGAAGCAGTAGATCCACAGAAAGAGGAACCAGTCCGTAGGATGTTAGCAAAAACACGCACTCTTCTCTGTTCTTGGCCATGCTCTTGGTTGCCAGGTAGTGGGCAGGAAGTCCCGCCTCTGTTGCTGTTTAACGCTTCTGTTAATTGGGTCAATAAGTCCAAAACCTTGTTGAACTCAGAACGTGTTACCGGTCTATCCTCACCCGGCGTTTTTAGGAGCTGTGGTGTATCAGCATAGTCCCCTTGGTCTGCTTCCTCTGCCATGGATAGAATCACACTAACCAGTAACAAATAAAATTGGACAAAAGTACTTGAAGCAGTAGATCCACAGAAAGAGGAACCAGTCCGTAGGATGTTAGCAAAAATAACTTTTAATCACATCCACGATTAAAACAATATCAAATCAAGCGCTTTTGCTTGGCTCAATACCAAGCTTTATCAAGATGAATTGTACAATGAATTAAATCCATTTATATGCAACTCTCAACCCATCATGTGACTTGAATGCATAATCAAATGTTAAGGCTGTAATCAGTTTAAAAAATGTTACAAGTTTTATTAATTAAAAAATAAATTAATAACATACTTAATGCACCATGCTGACCTGGCTATACCAACTGATCCATTATAAGACCCTCTATAATACAATTCACCTCTATAGTACAATTCATCTTGATAAAGCTTGGTATTGAGCCAAGAGAAAGCACTTGATTTGATATTGTTTTAATTGTGGACATGATTAAAAGTTATTTTTGCTAACATCCTATGGACTGGTTCCTCTTTCTGTGGATCTACTGCTTCAATTGCTTCTGTCCATGTTATATACTCTATAAATACAGTCTATATATCAGTGTCGCCTTGGTGAGATTTTGTGAAAAACAGGGTCCACCTCATGAAGGTACTCACCAAGACTTGAGGATGAATTCAATTTCAGCACTACTATGCTCCTTTGCTTGCAGACCCCAATGTGTTTATACTTCTTTGAGTTAATGCCACCCTACGGAGTTATGTAGAAAGGATATTATGTGGACCTAGGGAAAAGGGGGATGTTGGATTCATGGGGCTATGTTAAAGATTCTCCTGAGTGGGAGTCAAATGAAAAGAGATTCAGAAGATCATATAATGACTGTAATATATCAGCAAGTACACACACAGCAGTTTACTGATGTCAGATTTGAACATTAAAGATGTATAAGTATACAAATTGTATTCCATACAATGCAACACTAACACCACCACAGATGTCTGACAATAACAGTGAAAGAATCACTGTATGCTGAGAAGAAGATGTTGAGAGGAGTGTCTGACACAGATGTGGAGTTGCATCTCAGTGTAAAATTGTCTCCACACTCATATTTGAATGAACACAGACACACATTTTGTGCTGTGAGATTAGAACCCCAAACTATCTAGCTACACACTTTAGGCAATACAGTAGTTAATGCTCATGCTAACAGAGAGATCTGAGACTAATACTGCCTGAGTGCACTTTATAGGGGTTCACATCATCATTGTATGTCAAGAAGATGTTTGGAGGAGTGACTGGCATAGCCATGGATTCACATGCTGTTTTAAAAGTGTCTCCAGATTAATAGCTGAATAAACACACACACACACACACACACACACACACACACACACACACACACACACACACACACACACACACATACACACACACACACACATTGACAGCAGTGAGATTAGAAACCCTACATATCTGATTATCCAAGTTAGAGAACACAATACTTAATGCTGGCATCATGCACTAACCTGTTTTTTTTTTTTTTGTCAGAGAACACTTTATAGTAGATGACATAATCAGTGCATGGTGAGAAAATGTTGGTAGGAGTGTCTCACATGTTGCTCAAAAATTTTCTCCAGAATGAGAGTTGACTGAACATACACACAAGCTGACTACAGTGAGATTAGAGCTTCTACCTACCTAGGTACACAAGCTAGAAAACACAGTACTTAATTCTAGCAACACAGCACAAGTCTGACTTTTATATTATCAGAGAACATTTTCTAGTAGATGAAATCATCAGTGTATGGTGAAAGGAAGATTCTGGGACAGATGTATGAAATTGCTGTGTAGTCATGCACCACTGTAAAATTGTGTTCTGAATGAGACTTGAGTGAGGGCATTAGGTTATAAACTCATGCTCTTCTCACTGCACACACTAACAGTTAGACATACAGGCACACACACAAGTTCATTGTTGTGCAATTTGAACCCTTACCTAACTAGCTAGTCCAGCTGGAGAATACAGTATTTAGTATTTGCACAATCTCAGAAGTCTGATATTATCATAGTCATAGTGGTCTTTATAAAAGATGACATCATCATAATGTTGTAGGTAACTACTGTTTTGAGACTTGTGAGCAAAGGCTGGCATTTAGATTTACTTTTATGATTGCAATGTACAAAAATAAATTTAAAGACATCCTGGTAGCCTAGGTGAAATAAGCTGTCATGAATGCATGTTGCTGAACTGAGATATACATGTACCTGTTTCTCAGTCTGCTTAGATAAAACACACACACACACACACACACACACACACACACACACACACACACACACACACACACACACACACACACACACACACACAAACACACACACACACACACACACACACACTGACAGCAGTGAGATTAAAAACCCTACCTATATGATTATCCAAGTTAGAGAACACAATATTTAATGCTGGCACCACTGCACTAGCCTGTTTTTTTATTTTATTGTCAGAGAACACTTTATAGTAGATTATATCATCAGTGCACAGTGAGAAAATGTTGGTAGGAGTGTCTCACATGTTGCTCAAAAATTGTCTCCAGAATGAGAGTTTACTGAACATACACACAAGCTGACTACAGTGAGATTAGAACTTCTACCTACCTAGGTACACAAGTTAGAGAACACAGTACTTAATTCTAGCAACACAGCACAAGTCTGACTTTTATATTGTCAGAGAACATTTTCTAGCAGATGAAATCATCAGTGTATGGTGAAAGGAAGATTCTGGGACAGATGTATGAAATTGCTGTGTAGTCATGCACCACTGTAAAATTGTGTTCTGAACGAGACTTGAGTGAGGGCATTAGGTTATAAACTCATGCTCTTCTGACTGCACACACTAAAAGTTAGACATACAGGCACACACAAGTTCACTGTTGTGAAATTTGAACCCTTACCTAACTAGCTAGTCCAACTGGAGAATACAGTATTTAGTATTTGCACCATCTCAGAAGTCTGATATTATCATAGTCATAGTGGTCTTTATAAAAGATGACATCATCATAATGTTGTAGGTAACTACTGTTATGAGACATGTGAGCAAAGGCTGGACTTCAGATTTACTTTTATGATTGCAATGTACAAAAATAAATTTAAAGACATCCTGGTAGCCTAGGTGAAATAAGCTGTCATGAATGCATGTTGCTGAACTGAGATATACAAGTACCTGTTTCTCAGTCTGATTAGATAAAACACACACACACACACACACACACACACACACACACACACACACACACACACACACACACACACACACACACACACACACACACGCACACACATGCACACACACTTTGGAAACAGTACTTCAACTGTTGATGTATGTGTGTTCATATTCTGATGAATTAATGTCCATAGCACTTGATGTTTCTGAGAATATCAGTGATTTGATCAGTAACGACCAATGTCCATTGTCAGTATAAACCCATAACAAATGTAACAATGCAGTTGTGTTCTTTATTTCTATAGTGCACTTGACAGCAGACCAATTAATGAGATATCATTTGCAAATGCATTGCTGCACGGCACACTTGAGTCTGAGTAAGCAGGTTTTCTGTGAAATATATGTCCCTTCCCTTCATTTGTGTTTATGAATGCCTTTTGATGAGATGGAGGATAACTGGACAATAACCATAGTAAGACATGCCAAACACCTGTTTACATAGTGCATCGCCAAGAACTTGCTTTGCACAAATGATGGCAAAGTGTCAGCATGTGCGAGATTGACACTTCATGAATATAGCTTGAACTTGTGAAGTAGTTAGGAATATATGTTATGAGAGAAATAGCAGAGTGATACTGTGCTGTTCATACTGTAGTTTACATGGGAAATGTGTCATTACTTTTATTACATTAAGAACTGTCAATATTGCCTTCCCTATTTGAGCAGAGTTATGCAATGAACAAATGCAGCTCTCTACTTAAATTGAAAAAATAGTAATATTTCAATTAGTTTGCCTCACTCAAAACAAACAGGCTAAGTAGTGATGCATGGCCATCAGCAACCTGGACTGTACGGAGTGTAAAAAGTACACCTCCTGCTGCACCAGGTGTAAGAGCAGTGACGTCTTGATCAGAATACAGATGAAACAGTGTTCAAATCCAAATCTTTCTTTTATTTTTATTTTTTTTTACAGATGGTGAAAGGATGGCATTAGCTAGGTAAATGTGATCACACACACACACACACACACACACACACACACACACACACACACACACACACACACACACACACACACGTACAGAGTGTTTAGAAAGATTTTGTTTAATGGCGCATTAATGGTTATACACACACTTACAGAGTGTTTGGATGGATTTTGTTTAATGGCAAATTAAGGCTTATACACACACATGCAGAGTATTTGGATGGATTTTGCTTAATGGCACATTAAGGGTTATACACACACATGCAAAGTGGATGGATTTTGTTTAATGGCACATTAATGGTTATACACACACATGCAGAGTATTTGGATGCATTTTGTTTAATGGCACATTAATGGTTATTTTTTGGTCTGTTGTTATTATTAACACTACATGCTGTGTAGCATAAAGTGAGAGAAATAGGGGTAAAGAAAGTTTAGGAGAGGGACAACAGGCTTATGACAAGCTCAACAAGGTTTGCTAAATATGTCATAATAGTGGGGATGGATGTCACTTCAGATACACATTCTTGGGCAGTATTCAATGTATCTTCCAGAAAAATCCTAACTGTGGCAAATTTTAATATGTGAGTGATTAAATATATTATACACATATATCATTACACTAAGAAATGATGAGACATGTGGCAGGAATTGAACCCTTGAAGCTATTGTCAAATAAAAAAAAAACTTCAGTTGAGTAATTTATGTCAACAGTCCACATAAGAATTTGTGTTTTGTTATATTCAGCAGTCTGAATAACTGTCAGAGTAAATGTTTCAAAGTACTTTCTTTAGTCTGGTTTAACTCCGTGTTTCTTTAGCACAGTGAGTTTAAGCAGCATGGTGTGGAGATAACTGGATTAGTGCAGCTGATGACAAAAACTCAACAGGTTTTACCATAGGATATGAAGAGCCATTCACTGCCACTTGGCATTGGTGTGGGATGCCAAACTTTATGTAAAATGCAGAGGACAAAAAGTGAAGCCATTATTATGGGCCATTCCTAGCCATGTATGTTGTGGGTGATTCTATTTTTAACCATATTAAATGTGTGAAAATGAGGTAGATAAGAAAGTGGTGAAATCAGGTGCAAGCAGGGGAAAGAACCAAGGGAAAGCAATAAAGGAATTTGCAGGAGGGAATTAGGAAAGAACCATAGTTATACAATTCTTTAACACTGTAATGTGAACATGGATGGAAAATTGGAAGAATTTGGACTGTCATCACAACATATATGGGTGACAACAATGTAATCATGTTGTATAGCCAATCAGGCCATCAAGTTTGTCGAGAAGTCACATATGTGAAGTGGACAGCTAGATAGAACTCACAATGTAAAAGTAGCTGACTCCAAGTCAGACTGCCGACTAGTTACGAGTGAAGGCCCACAGGGCTCAGTCCTGGGTCCTCTCCTGTTTGGTATCTACTTTTCTGAAGTCCAGGCCAACACAAAGGGACTCTGGCTGACAAAGTTCACAGATGATTGCAAGTTGGGAGCTATTATTAACTCCCCAAGTGATGTTGACATCCTACAGAATGGCCTCACTGAGACCAACGACTAGTGTCAGAATCATGGCCTTAAGCTCAATGCCAAAAAATGTGTCGTCATCCCCTTTGGGAAAAACCCGTTTCCATTTCCCATGAATTACCACATTGATGGTAGTCCACTGAACATAGAAGGTGTTATAAGAGATCTGGGAACACAGGTTGACAGCAACTTCTCTTTTGATCATCACATTGCCACTGTGGTCAAAAAGTTCTTCTATGTGGCACATCTCATTACTAAGGGTTTTGCATCCAGGAAGAAAGAGGTCATTGTCTCCCTCTACTCTTCCCTCATTAGGCCAATCATCGAGTACAATGCCCCATTTGGCATGTACCTCATTAGACACCTGCAACAACTGGAGAGGCCACAAAAGTACCTCACAAAGAGGATCCTAGGCAGTAAACACTTGTCCTATATGGACAGACTCAAAAAACTCCAACTATTCTCTGTTTCATATTGCCTACTTAGGGGAGATCTCTACTTGACTTACAAAGCCATGTCTGACTTAGCTCTGTTAGAAATGCTAGATCTAAAGAAATCCCAATCCCTCCACTCCACACACTCCAGAGACTTCAGCCTCATTACCACAATTAACAGAACATGCTGGAGGGACAGGTTCATAACCCAGAGACTGCCCATGCTATAGAACAGACTTCCCATACATGTCAAGCAGACCACCTCACTGACCCTTTTCAAGAGTAATCTTGATGAGTGGATGGGAAGCAGAAAATTCACCCTGGGGATAACTCCAGTGGCTCTACTCAACAGAGGCATTGGGAACTAAGGACGGGTGGCACTATGCCAGGGTAATCCTATGGCTAGGCTTGTAAAGGCCACAGGGCCATTAGCCTAGCACACACATATGAACCTATGAACCTATGTATGGGGCAATTTTTATTTTTGTAAGATGGCTGCCCTTTTTTGAGGGGCATTTCAAAAATAGGGGAATGTTGAGCAAGGGACATAAGAATGTCAGGATCAGGTAGGTTGGGTACACGAGGAAGCAGGTCAGACAAATAGGACAAACAAGACAGACGCAGGGATGGTGATGGACACAAAAGGTTGGGGAACACCATGACTGATGATAGGTAGAGGACATTGGAGGCACATGCCCATCAAGTATGGGAGCAATGAGAATGTAGCCCCACCCTCAGAAGTGTCATAACTGTCCCCTTCGTCAGTTCCTTGTAAGATTGTTTGATATGGGGGTCTTTTCTGTATACTAAGGAGCAACTTCTCCAGATTGCTGAGGTGGGCACCAATGACATTTTCTAACACATCATGCACTATCCATGGCAGCTATTGGCAGGTTATGTGATCCCCACCTCCAAAAGAACTCTGGGAGGGTGGCAATGCACCAGCAGCTGGGGCAATGCTACCTGATGTGGATGGGCCAGTTAGTGCAGAGGTTGTGGAGGCAGTACTACCAGGTTGCATCCCAGAGGTGCTGGGTGTCAGTGCAGCAGCCAGTGGAGAGTTGGCAGGCTGAGCTGCAGTGGTTGACCTACCTCCCCATGGTGAAAAGCATTTGTTTTGTTGACAGAAAAGTATGACATCAGATAAGTGTGCTCCCATTTATTAAAAACGAGAGATATAAGTGGTAGGGAGAGACAAAAAAGAAAAGAGATGACTAGAACCATTATATATATCACATTCAAATTCTTTATTACAATAAATATATTTCTATTATATTAGCTATGCAGCTTTCCCAATCCAAAATGAATTGTGAATTGTTTCAAGTAACCCTTGCAATATGCATATATTAAATATCTGCTTTTATATATAGTACAGATTAACTTAGCAATGTGACATTAAAGGAAATCTTTCAGGAATTAAAATTAAAAATGATTATTTTTGTAATTTTTAATGTATTTTTCCTTGAAACAATTTAACCCAACAAATCTGAATACACTATTATACTGGCCTAATTTACCAAGAGCTACAGAAGAAAGCATGCATGCTTGTTTTACAGTTCAGATCTGCATACTTAGGTTGCTAGTAATGTAAGGAAGAGCAACAATTTTAATAAAATCATGTTCATTTGTGTTGCATACATACCTCTTGCCTCTCTTGAGTCTTTCCAATTTTTCAGCATGTACCTCCCTGTTCACTATAATTTTGCCATATCTGTATACTTACACAATTGTGAGATTTCCCCAGTTCTAAACTTATCCAGCCACTGCTAGTGTTGTACCTGCTTGCATTGTTTTAGGTCACTATAATGGTGTCTGCATTGTTCCCCCAATGCATAGTATGCTAGGCGGACTGTAGACAGCCTTAGCTTAACTCTTCCAAGTCTCAGTCTTTTACTGAGACCCAGTATGGTCTCCTTACAGCAGCTATGGCTGTTTCACTTTACAAGGGGGTGCAACACATATTTTTGATTCCTCCACATCCTACCTTTATGTTCTGAATTTGGCACCATCTTTCCCAGCTCCTGGCATGTCTGCACAGGTCCTCCTAAGGTACTTCCCACCAGCTCATTATATCTTGTTTTACAGCCAGTGCAAAAACTGCACAACCATGCTAACCATAACTGCATGATGTTAAGCAGAGAGCAACATTGCCAAACAAAGAGGAAGGCAGTTTATGAAATAGGAAGGATAATGTGACATTTGGCATTAAATTATGGCATGTGTGCTGCTATACCTGACAACAGCTTGTTCAGTGGTCAACAGTGATGTGTTAAATGACTTGTCTTTTAATACCTGATTTTGGAGGGAATCAATTTTATGACTTAACACAGATTTTGTGGGGCCTTCCACATTAATAAAAGTAATGTGTACAATGTGGGATTCAAACCTATGTAAAAAAGAGAATAAATATATTTCCACATAGGTGTTTTTTTCCTCATTGCCACAGAAGAAGAGTTTTCCAAACGTGGTCAGTACTAATACACACCTTAAAGAGCGACTGGTGCTATACTTCCACTAACCATACATATGTGTGACTTGACAAGGTCCTGGTTTATAGATTCTCAGGTGTGATGCAGGAGTAATGTGTGACACTATAAACTGGAAATGCATGTACTTTTATTACTTTCAGAGTAGATTTTTGATTCCTGGTTCAGACCACACAATACATTCCACTCTGTTTTATAGTTATACTTGTGTTATGGGAGGTGTGCAGATGACTGCCAGAAAACTAGGAAGTCCATCCCAGGTCTGAAAATACATTTATGGTTACATAATCATCATTATTATTCTATATCAGTTACCCATATAATAGATAACATACCATGTGTATGCTCGCGCAACGTGCTATACATAGTTATTGTTATGTGTAATCATCTTTATATTCTAAATTTTGTGAAAAATGACAGTGCTACACCTTTAATAAAAAGTGGAGTGTGCTGGATTAGAACCCTGGCTCACTTGAGTTCTGGCCATGAAGTTATACCTGGCAGTACAGGGAAAGCAAGGTGTACATTTTACACTCAGTACTGTGCAGAGTGCTGTCGCCACACATCATCTCTTAGCCTGTTTCTGCGAAAGAAGGCAAAACAAATAACATTTTTCTCACTTTTTTCCTCAACCAGTGAACAATCTTTTTACACAGGTCAGCAATGCGCAAATGTAACAGGTAACAGCAGATATAGACTGCTTCTTCAGTACTCATTATGATCCATCCTCAGTAAAATGAATTACAGTGGAACTCGAACCACAGTTTACATATCTTATCTATTGTGTACCTCAATGTATTTGCACCTTGTGCTACTCATAGAGAGTTGGGACAAAGGTGTAATTTCTGGTCTCATTATCATCCAAGTTGCTGTCCACAGCACAATGCCACTAAGCATGTTTGTATTTCTTAAGGCAATTGACACAAATTTTTACATTTTTATACATTTAACCATGTTTGTGTTAAGCCATATGTCAAGCAAATGTTAAAAGACAAAAAACTTCATGAAATTAAAGGTAAACAATTACACAGCTCTGGATTTGAACTATTAGAGTAATAAAATTACAAAACACAGTGGGAGTGGGTTATCTCTCTTTGCCACAGACACAACTTTACAACAGCAACCAAATCATGTACATACAAGCAATTACATTTCCTCTACAGTATAAACAGGACATATGTTTGTACATTCTCAGTCGGCTGTACATGTGTGGCTAACATAATTAGTACAATGAGTGATCACCCAACCATTTATGAATATGTTTGCACAAATGCAGCTCTGTCTTCTCTTTGTATCATGTTCATTTTTCCCTTATCTTTGCAATAATATCAGACATGCAGTCTATAATGCATTTTGTCTCATTTTTTTTAACTGTGTGATAAAAATACATGACACTAAACAATGGTTTTCAGCAAAGGCAAGAGAGCTTTGCTATTAGTGACAAATATGAACACAAAATACGGCTCACAGTAGCCTCTGCTTCAGCAGGAAATTTATTGAAGTAAAAATAAAAACAAACTGAACAAATTGTCTAGTATAAAGCGCTTTTCGTCCGGTAAAATTACCGGACTTCTTCAGATACAAAAATACATTGTAAATTGTCCCTTTTTATATAAACATCTCAATGATCATCTGATATGTTGAATTAATTAATTGCAGTTGACCCTTGCTGTGCATATCAATGAAATACATTATAGCTAAGAAGTTCATGAAAATTTTAAAAATACATTTAATTCTACTGGCCTCCCATGCCACTTAATAATAACAGAATTGATGTGATAAAATTGTTGTAATAAAATTGTTATAGACAGCCTATCAATTCCTAATATATATATATATATATATATATATATATATATATATAGATAGATAGATATATATATAAATCAATGTTAATATAAATATATTAAAATGTTAAGTTATAAAAAGACTTAAAAAAGTTTATGCATGTATATGCAACACCTTGTTTTACATAATATTATAACCAGTTATTCTCCTCACCTTTCACACTCTGTAAATATGTTCATAAATCTAGATAAATAGTTCCCCCATCACCTAATTATACTTTTCAGTTTCAAAACACAAGCCAAGGAATATATTTCATTAATCCCTGGGTATTGGCAGGAGTCCAATCTAAGTTGCCACATAAGGTCACGCTCTTCTAATAGCAGACTTAGTAGTCCCCCTCTATAGTTGTCATCTGTTGGTACTTGATCTATGGCTCTAAATTTGAAAACAAATGAAGGGGTATTCACTACAATGTTTTGCTAAGGCATAGTTTATGTTTGCCTATAGCATACGCATGTTCATAAATGCGTTCCTTCAATTTACTGTTGGTTTTTCCAATGTAGAAAACTGTACACCCCTGATATTGTGGGAGGTACACTATAGACTTAGAGTTACAGTCGTATTTCTTGGTAGTTGTGTAACTCTTCCCCCTCACTTCGAATTTTTGCCCTATGTCGATATATTTACAATACCTACATGCCTCACAACAGAACATACCTGGGTTCCTACTGATAGTGGACACATGGCCCTCAATCCAGTTTTTAAGGTTCCTGCCTCTTTTGTAGGTAGTCATTGGTCTGTCCCCTACTTTATCCATTATATCTCTGTCAGTGGATAATAAATGCCAGTTCTTCCATAATATTTTCTGTATCTCTTGTTGTAATAAAACTGTACATAAATCTAGATTCAATATTGGAAGTATTGGTCTTAGCTCTATTATCTATTCTTGACTTGAAAGAAGTAGGTTCCTCCTGTGCTATTTGTGTTCTAATAGTGGTCCTTCCTTTATTTAATATAGGTTGGTAGACTCGTAATTCACGTTTTGTTTGAACTTCTATAACGATTTCTCTTAAGAAACCTACTGGCTACCCTCTATGTTCAAACATTTGTGTCAAAATGTCACATTCTTCCTTAAAGTCTCCATCATAGGTGACCATTCTTGCTGCCCTCACCAGTTGCCCCTTAACAATAGATTTCTTCTGATGATAGGGATGGGAACTGGTATAGTGCAAGAATGAGTTTGAGGAGGTTTTCTTCCAATATATTTTAGTACTATAACTTTCATTATAAGAATCTTTTCATAATTCGATATCCAAATAATTGATTACAGAGTCCTGATAGTTGCTAGTAAACTTCAGGAAGCTAGTAGTGTTGTTGAAGAACTCAGCAATCCTATTTGCTACTGTACCATCACCTTTAATAATAAGGAAAATATCATCCAGGAACCCTGTGTAAAAATAAATGGCCCCTGTGAGAAATTCATTTCCAAAAATAAATTCATGTTCCCAGTGGGCCATGACTAAATTAGCAAAGCTTGCCCCATACGGTGAGCCCATGGCCACATCGGTTTTCTGGAGGTATATTTCCTTATCAAACAAAATAAAGTTGTTCTTTAAAATGATGCCCAATAGTTCCTCAATCATTCTTTGTTCTATTTCGGACGCCCCATTTGTTCTCATCATATCTAGTACCCACTCAATCCCCAAATCGTGGGGTATTGAGGTATATAGATCACATACGTCAACTGTGAGGAAATTAAGTACATTTAACCCTCCTATCCACCCAACATTGTCTTGGTTTGAGCGTATTTGTGAACTAAATTTTAAAAACAGGTTAGGCAGGTTTTACCAAAATAACGAAAGGCCTAATCTGACTGAAAATGAGAAAAAAGCTTTAACACTTTACAGAAACTTGCCAGTATGAATAATGAAACCAGACAAAGGAGGTGGATTGGTGGTAATGGAAATTTCACACTATAAATAAAAAATAAAAAACTTGTTACAAAGGGACACCTATGATAAGGCTAGTTTGAATGAATTAAACACAGCTTATAATCGTATTAAGATGTTCAGGAACGATATGTTCATTGATGCTATAATAGATTTGAATACATATAATTATGTTACAATGCTATCTCCAAAAATTCCTCCATTATTTGGCTCCCCAAAAATCCACAAGAACAGAACATATCTGCCAATGAGTGGATTAGTGGATGTCAGTCTATGACCTACCCTTGTGCTAAAGTAGTTGACTTGACACTTAAAAAATATGTAGCCTCACAACCTCAAATTTGGAAGGATTCATGGTCATTTCTAGTGAGTATTAACAACTTAGAGTTTGGGAACAACTTTAATTTCCTCACAGTTGACGTATGTGATCTATACACCTCAATACCCCACGATTTGGGGATTGAGTGGGTACTAGATATGATGACAACAAATGGGGAGTCCAAAATAGAACAAAGAATGATTGAGGAACTATTGGGCATCATTTTTAAAGAACAACTTTATTTTGTTTGCTAAGGAAATATACCTCCAGAAAACCGATGTGGCCATGGGCTCACCGTATGGGGCAAGCTTTGTTAATTTAGTCATGGCCCACTGGGAACATGAATTTATTTTTGGAAATGAATTTCTCACAGGGGCCATTTATTTTTAAACAAGGTTCCTGGATGATAGTTTCCTTATTATTAAAGGTGATGGTACAGTAGCAAATAGGGTTGTTGATTACTTCAACCACACTACTAGCTTCCTGAAGTTTACTAGCAACTATCGGGACTCTGTAATCAATTATTTGGATATTGAATTATGAAAAGATTCTTGTAATGAAAGATATAGCACTAAAATATATCAGAAGAACACCTACTTAAACTCATTCTTGGACTACACCAGTTCCCATCCCTATCATCAGAAGAAATCTATTGTTAATGGGCAACTGGTGAGGGCGGCAAGAATAGTCACCTATGAAGGAGACTTTAAGGAAGAATGTGACATTTTGACACAAATGTTTGAACATAGAGGGTACCCAGTAGGTTTCTTAAGAGAAATTGTTATAGAAGTTCAAGCAAAACATGAATTAGGGGTCTATCAACCTATATTAAATAAAGGAAGGACCACTATTAGAACACAAATAGCACAGGAGGAACTTACTTCTTGCAAGTCAGGAATAGATAATAGAGGTAAGACCAATACTTCCAATATTGAATCTAGATTTATGTACAGTTTTATTACAACATTTAACTCATCTTCCAAAGAGATAGAGAAAATATTATGGAAGAATTGGTGTTTATTATCCACTGACAGAGATATAATGGATAAAGTAGGGGACAGACCAAGTATTACCTACAAAAGAGGTAGGAACCTTAAAAACTGGATTGAGGGCCATGTGTCCACTATCAGTAGGAACCCAGGTATGTTCCGTTGTGGGGCATATAGGTATTGTAAATATATCGACATAGGGAAAACATTTGAAGTGAGGGGGAGGAGTTACACAACTACCCAGAAATACAACTGTAACTCTAAGTCTATAGTGTACCTCGCACAATGTCAGGGGTGTACAGTTTTCTACATTGGAAAAAACAACCGTAAATTGAGGGAATGCATTTATGAACATGCATATGCTATAGGCAAACATAAACTAGAGAATGCCTAAGCAAAACATTGTAGTGAATACCCTCTTTATTTTTTTTTTCAAATTTAGAGCCATAGATTAAGTACCAACAGATGACAACTATAGAGGGGGACCACTAAGTTTGCTATTAGAAGAGCGTGAACTTATGCGTCAACATAGATTTGACTCCTGCCAATACCCAGGGGTTAATGAAATATATTCCTTGGCTTGTGTTTTGAAATTGAAAAGTTTAAGTAGGTGAAGGGGGAACTATTTATCTAGGTTTATGGACATATTTACAGAGTGTGAAAGGTGAGGAGAATAACTGGTTATAATATTATGTAAAGCAAGGTGTTGCATATACATTTTAATATATTAATATTAACATTGCTATATATATATATATATATATATATATTTTTTTTTTTTTTTTTTAGGAATTTATGGGCTGTCTATAACAATTTTATCACATCAATTCTGTTATTATTAAGTGGCATGGGAGGCCAGTAGAATTAAATGTATTTTTAAAATTTTCATGAACTTCTTGCCTATAATGTATTTCATTGACATGCACAGCAAGGGTTAACTGCAATTAATTAATTCAACACATCAGAGGATCGTTGAGATGTTTATATAAAACGGGACAATTTACAATGTATTTTTGTATCTGAAGAAGTCCGGTAATTTTACCAGATGAAAAGCACTTTATACTAGACAATTTGTTCACAGTTTGTTTTTATTTTTACCTGAATAAATTTCCTGCTGAAGCAGAGGCTACTGTGAGCCGCATTTTGTGTTCATTTTGGAGTTTTCGTTGCATTCTGGAGATTAGTGACAAAAATGTTACATGTGTGTGGTGTTTTGCTTTATTTAAAAGCTCACTGAAGGTAGTTCCACATTTTGTAAGTGTATGATCACTGACACACCCACTGTAGTGAATGATGTCTGAATTGCTGCTGTGTTTTCCTTCTCTCTTACACTAATCATTCACAGTTGCAACTCACCTAATAATGGTGTAGAGCTTACCCTATGTTTACATGTGCTACATGAATTCAAAAGTTTGGTATTCAGCAATTCTAATGAGTTCACACCTCATTTGCATCTTGACAGTGCTTAGAGTCCTGAATTTACACTATAAAAAGGTAACTGTGTAGCTACGGGACTTGAAGAAGAGACGTGCATTTGGGCAAAACAGAAGACTGGTATTCCTTTGGAGGTGATTTATTTGCAGAGAAGGCTTAATTTTGTTAAGGTATGCTTATATTATTTAAGTACATTATAGCTTTTGTGAAATGTCACAAATGTATTTCTATAGGCATGAGAAAATGGAACTTTTATCTGTATACACTTCTTACACTACACTGCTGGCATAGGCATTGACATGTGTAGGATAGACTAGTACGCATGCCTCATTTCCTCCAGGACCATCCTCCCTGCAAAGAACGGAGACAGCTGCACATGGTAAACAAATATTTATTTGCTTATTACTAGGCATTATTTAGATATGTAATTATCTGTATGTTTGAGGAGGGTGTAATGAGTTTGTGCATTGCTGTACCATCTGCGATTGTGCGCCCAGAGTTGCTTTTTTATCATTTGTGTTGGTTTAATATTTAGTGGAGTAGTAATTTCATTCTTGTGTTTGTTGCTTATTATCACAGGTGATTCTGACAGTAAAAGTGTAGGACTCCTACCACCTGATGTCAGAGTATCGTTAAGCTCTGATGATGATGGTTGACAAATGGAGGCACAGTCAGGGAGGTGCAGAGGTTGAATCTGACACTGAGGTTATGACTCACACATCCCCTGGATTTCTTTCAGACTCTGTTTTACTGTATGTATGTGTATCCCTTAGGTGGTCAGAATGCGTGCTATCTATTGGGTCTTGCTAGGGCGAGGGCATATTGTGCATGCCTACATCTACCTACATCCACAGCAACTGGTGGTTCCTCTACATGTGACTATGGTGACCTTACCAGTGGTGGTGGAATGTGTGATCCTTCTCCTTAGTTTTCCTGTTGCAGTTGTTTTCTCAGGATAATATTGTGTAGGATAGCACAGACAGTGATAATTTCAGCTCAAGTACTCGGATCATACTGCAGGGCACCTCCTGATATATCTAGGCACTGAAACCTTGACTTCAGCAGCCCTGACACATGCTCTATGCATTTTTTTGTTTAAGTGTATGACTAATTATATCATTCCTCCGTGGGTGTCTGTGCATTTCTAAGGGGCATCATCAGCCATGGTTCTAGTGCATCCCCTGCATCCCCCATTAAATGGTCTATCTGGGATATTCCTCCCAAAAAATACCTCTGGTACAGCTGTGAGTTGTGCCAGATATAAAAGTTGTGGTAACTGCCAGAGTTGCCAGCACACACAGTCAGGATGACTCCCTTAGCATTGCACACAACCTTGTCGTTAATGAAGAGGAAGCCCTTTCTATTTATGTAAACCCTGGTCTGGTCCCTGTGTGGTGCTTTGATCCCAATTTGCATACAGTTTATGTCACCCAAGACTTCAGGTAGGTGTTCTACGGGGGTAGAAATCCTACATAGTTCTAGCTCTGTCCTCAGAGGTATGGGAAAATATATGTAGTCACTGGCATACTGCAGCATAGCCTTCAGGAACTGATATACGATCCTGGATGCTGATGCCTGTGATTCTCCCAGCATGTCCCTTGTTGGTCTCTGGAAGGTTCCTGTAAAATTCTAAGTGCAACATATATTTTGGTCTCCACAGGTATTGGTTCCCCTTGATTTGCCCTTGCTCTCAGTTAAGGATGACAGAGGTTGCAGAGTTCCTGTAGTGTGTCTTTATCCACCCTTTAGTACTCTACTATTTCCACCTCATACAGGCCGTGAAAAGTTAAACGAGGTCTAAACACCCTTCTCCTTCCTGCCCAAGATCTATCAACAGCAACACGGACTTGAGCCTGTAGCACGTATACATGCAGAAGAGCAGCAGCAGCCCCTAACATTCTTTCCCTTTAATATAGTTTTCATGGTTGTATTCCAATAGTTTTTGAAATTCAAGGCAAAAACCTACACTAAGTATACATACTTACTTTATACAATGTTGAATAACTCCATTATCTTGGATTTGTTGATTAGCATACAATTCAGCTGCTTCTGCAGTAATTGGCATGCCGTAATGTTTACTGTGTTTTTTACTACTGCTCTACACACCGTGTAGAGCTGCTTACTGAATAAATATCAGTGCACTATGCACACACGGTTTAAGTGAGCCATGCAGGGTTTATTGAATCCAGCCTGTCGCTTCTCCTCCTACATTGGACACAATGGAAGAGTCTTCATGGATTCTGTTCAAAAAGCTTTATTTTATACAAACATGTCACTATAAAAGTTTACTGACTTTAATTTAAGTAACTTATATACAAAGTAACAACTGTGATCGTGCATGGTCTCACTCTGGCTGCTCTTACAAAATGGCACTAGGGAGTGCACGTGTCTGGAATTTATACATGCACGTACAGCCTTGACATGCTTCTTAAAGATACAGCACACTTCACGTGCACTCTGATCTACATCCTCCCTCTTCGAGAAATAGATCATACAACACTGAGTCTATTTAGTATACAGAAATCACAGGTGATTCTTTGTCATGCATTACACAATACTAAGCACACATATATGTACAATCAAGTCCACATTGTTGCGTATTTCACACTAGACTTTAATACTTATCCATATCATGTGACACACAACTGGGAATTAGATTTAGCAACTCAAACTGTCTCTGCAAAATATTTGACCTGTGGAATGTCTGGAACATTTTCTGGAATGGAATCAGAATTTTGAACAAATTCTGATATGGAAACAGTGGCTGATTCACTCTTAGAATTGAAGTCTGCATCACAGAAACAGTGTTGTGATGGTGATGATGATTCTAGTACAGGAAGAAGATGTCTATGGTTCCTCCTATATTCCACACCCTTGGAGACTACCAGGTAGCATCTTGGCTTGGCACAGATGCCTGTAATCTGTCTAATTCGATCAAAACCTTTTATTTTCTGGATTTGTACCATCTCGCATTCCCTCAACAAAGTAATCTACTCCATTTGTCATAACAAGATTTCTGGATATTACACTCCTTAACCAATTGAGCCTTGATAGTTTTATTGTTCTTAGGTTTAGGCATCGATAAACTGGAAGTAATGGGTAGCATAGTTCTAGTTTGCCTGGAAAGTAGTCTTTGAGCAGGTGAGCCAAGAATATTGTCACAGGGTATATTTCTGAGTTTAAGTAAATTCAAGAGCACATCAGTACTGTCACACTTTTACCTTTCAAGTAACTGCCTTGCACTCTGTACTGCATGTTCAGCTAGACCATTGGAATGAAGATATTCAGGACTACTAGTGACGTATAAATTCTCATTCGTTTGCAAATTTCTCAAACAACTGGCTAGTAAATTTAGTACCATTGTCAGAAAGAACTTTGTGTGGACTACTATGAACTGAGAATTGATGTTTCAACTTAGTAATAACAGCATTGGATGTCAGGTTAGGTAGTATATCAATCTCCAACCAATTCGAATAAGAGCCTACTGAAACCAAATAGTGTTGATTGTTCCACTCAAAAATATCAGCTGCAACCATTGACCAAGGTAGTTCAGGAACTGGACTTAGATGAAGTGGTTCTCTTTGCAAATGCAGTCTAGTACTATTGCATACTGAACAAGAAGAAATGTCTTTTGGTAATGAAGGCCAAAATACTAATGCTCTTGTTCTTCTCTTAATGGATGTGAATCCTGAGTGACCACGATGCAAAATCTGGATATATTCTTTTTGGAAGGAAGCAGGAGCAACAATTTTAGCACCTTTGAAAATAATGCCATCTTCCATCAACAATTCATCTTTGTAAGGAAAATAGGTTTGCACTTCAGGGGGTACACAAGATTGCTTTGACGGCCATCCAGGATTAATGTAGTGATTGAGCTTCGCTAAAATTGGATCAGTCTGAGTGCGATCTCTCAACTCATCAAGTCTAGCGGTAGAAAAATTATGCACTGACATCACATCAAAGTCAAAATTCTCTGCGTCAAGCTGTTCTGTCATATTCCTGGGAAATCTGAATAAGATAGCTAGAGAGCGCAATTTGCCATTCATGTAGACAATTTTGAAAATGTACTTTTGCAATTTGAGCATCATTCTTTGTAATCTCACTAGAGTGGAATCCATAGGCTTCTTTAAAATAGCAACTAGAGGTTGTTGGTCAGTTTCAATATGAATGGCTTGACCATAAATAACATTATGAAATCTAGAACATGCAAATACTATTGCCAAAAGCTCCTTCTCAATCTGAGCATAGTGCATATCAGTTTGGGTTAGTGTTCTAGATGCATAGGCTACTGGTCTGCCCTCTTGAAGTATAACTGCGCCAAAACCAAATTTTGAAGTATCACAGGAAAGAGTAACTGGTTTTCTCACATCATACTATCTTAAGGTAGGTGGGGTGGCAATTTTCTCCTTAAGGTCTTCAATTGCCTTCTGGTGCTTAACCAACCATAATCATGTGGCATGTTTGCATGTTAGCTCTCCTAAAGGTGCTGTCAACTCACTGAAGTCTGGTATAAACTTGCCTAAAAAGTTGACCTAGAAAATGCTGTAGAACTTGTACATTACCTGGTACTGGCATCTCAAGAAGAGCCGCTTACTTGGTTGGGATAGGTCTCAAGCCTGTACTCGTGAACACATGACCTACGTATGTAACTTCTGGAAGTCTGAATTTGCACTTCAGAGGATTGAGCTTCAAGTTTACTTCACATGCTCTGTCTAGAACTTTCTTGAGGTTTCTGTCATGCTCTGCTTCACCATTGCCTCCAACCAATAAATTATCTACAATTATGGCATAAGGATAACCCCCAAAAATGTGCTCCATTGCACGCTGAAAGACTTTACTTGCAGAATTTATTCCAAATGACATCCTTAGGAATCTGTATCTACCAAATGGACTACCAAAAGTGGTTAGAAATGAAGATTTGCGATCAAGCATCAGTTGCCAAAATGAACTCTTTGCATCCAAGACAGAGAAAACAGTGACATTCGGTATTAAAGCTGTGACTTCTTCGACTGTATGCATTGAATGATATGGTCTCTTTAATGCTTTGTTCAGATCTCTTGGGTCAATACATATTCTGATTTCATCTGAGCCATTTTTGTGAGCTGCTACCATGGACAACACCCATTCAGTTGGTTCTGTAACTGGACAAATCACACCTTGCTGTACCATTTTATCCAGCTGAGTCTTAACTTTATCCTACATAGCTATCGGAACTCTTCTTGCTACTCTGACTACAGGAGTGACCTTGTGGTCTAACTTCATGGAATACACAACCAGAAGTTTGCTTAATTTCTCATCGAAAACATCAGCATACTCTGAGAAAATGGCTTCAGAAAAATTGAAACTCGGAAATGCACTTACATGATGAACTTCTTTAGCAAAAGAAAGCAGATTCATTCTTAAACTATCTTTGAGACCCAGTAAAGATTGCACTGGTCTTAGGACTACATAGAAAAACATATTGTAACAGTTCTCTGCCAAATAACATGAAAGCATCTCTGAACCTTCGGTTTGAATTTCTTCACCTCCATAAGCAGCAAGTCTTGCACCACTGGCTACATTGAGTTAGTTCTCACTTTAGCAAATGTGTCAGCTGATATAACATTACACCTTGAATCAGTGTCTACTTTAAGCTCTGTGGATTTTCCATTAAGCCAGACAGTACAAAACAATTCACTTCTTGTTGATAAATTCACTGTATCAACTCTTTCATCAAGCACGGATACACCATCTACATAGAAAGCTGTCTCCTTTGGCTCTAATTGATCAACTTGCTTCTTTGTGTAACCTTTCTTTATAACTGTGTGAGGCTTACTTGATTTACCAAACTTTTGGAAATGGTTCCATTTTTTACACATAGCATTTTGACTAAATGCGAAGCACTTCTCTCTTTTAGACTCATGATTTGCACCACAATTGTGACAGTTAACAATAAAACTAGACTTGGGTTTTACTGATTCATGCTTGTACTGCACTGAGCTAGAGCATGCTCCTTTCTTAGAACTTAATGGAAAGCTACATGTCTTCTTTGGAAACTTCATAGCTGCCATGTGCTTGGGTCTACTTTAGTTTGCCACATGTTGCATACTATCTACATTTACTCTGGAGCCAATTGAAACCATGCTCATGTTACTCACAAGCATACTTGTGTGTTTTTCTTTTACCTCATGGATTTGACAAATCTCTATGGCTTTGCTGAATGTTAAATCACTGTCTGAACGTAAAATCTTTCTCACAGCGGCACTGTTAATACCACACACAAGCCTGTCCTTTATCAGCTCATCTTTTAAGTCAACAAACCAACACGTTTTAGCTTTGTTTCTCAGATCAGGTATATAAGCTGCAAATGTTTCACCTGGTTTTTGATCTCTCATGAAAAATAAATGCCTCTCTAATATAATATTTGTCTGGGGGTTACACATTTCTCTGCAGTGGTGGCTGGTGACTTTGAATTAAAGGGGGACTGCAGGAGAGAGTTGAATGGGTGGGGTCAATGGGAAGTGGTGTGACCATCTAGAAAGGGGAGGAGCCGCAGAGACTTCTGGGGCATCTGTAGACTGCTGCCATCTTTCAGAATCCGAAATTCTTAACAGCAGTCCAGATTCAAGTTTTTTGGTTTGCAGCTGGGATTTTTTTTTATTTTGGTGGGAGTTTTTTTATTTTGGTTTACAGCTGGGGGGGGGGGGGCTGCAGTCCTGCAGTCCAGTATCCCAAGCCACCACTATTTCTCTGAACTTCCACTTCAAACACTCGGGGTCTTCTTTTGATTCAGCCTGTACAACAATTTGATGGCTTTCAACTGCTCCTTCATATACTGCAGGTGCATACACAAAAGAACACTTTCTTTCCATGGCCTCTGACCCAGCAAGGTTTAGCAAAATGAATGCCCTGGTGCATGACTCTCTATCTGCATAAGCTGCTTGTATAAAAATATCATATTCTTGCTCAAATATTTTCCAGTTCTCTGCAATATTCTGATCAAATACAAGTGGTAGGGGCTTTCAAAATCCATCTACCATATTAACATATACCAGTGAAGGGTTTTGCAAATAAGCACAAACATACACTCATGCACATATGCCAGAAACTTATGCCAGTATTTGTAACTTTGTCCAATGCCTTTGTGCTTCTTAATTTATACCTTTTGGGCTTTTAAAATAATGCTAATGAATAAATTTGTAGTACCTTTGAACAACGGCCTTTGTGAAATAAACTTCTCTGGTGCTTTAACACTGTTGTAATATTGTTTTGCAGTGCTAAAGTTATTTATCATCATTTAGCTAAAGTCATTTATCCTCATTTTAAGAAACATCTCAAACAACTTTAAGATGCAAGTGAAATAAACTCTCGGGCACTGTAATACTAGTAATATCATTTTGCAATAAATCACGTCTTATTAGAGTAAGAAACATATCAAATAACTGCACAATGCAAATAAACTGGACCTCTCTTGCCTAAAACTCAATAACATTTCGAAGTACTTGTACTTTGTGAATAACTGCATACAGCACACTGAAATGTCCCCAAAATGGCGGTACCTTACTAGGCAACTCCTTACAGTGCAAGAAACACTCTGTAATGGCGGCACTTTGCGAATAGACACATCCAGCACAAGAAACTTTTCGAAATGGCTATACTTTGACTGTGTCGGGGTCTTCTTTTGATTCAGCCTGTACGACAATATGATGGCTTTCAACTGCTCCTTCATATACTGCAGGTGCATGCACAAAAGAACACTCCCTTTCCATGGCCTCTGACCCAGCGAGGTTTAGCAAAATGAATGCCCTGGTGCATGACTCTCTATCTGCATAAGCTGCTTGTATAAAAATATCATATTCTTGCTCAAATATTTTCCAATTCTCTGCAATATTCTGATCAAATACAAGTGGTAGGGGCTTTCAAAATCCATCTACTATATTAACACATACGAGTGAAGGGTTCTGTAAATAAGCACAAACATACACTCATGCACATATGCCAGAAACTTATGCCAGTATTTGTAACTTTTCCAAAGCCTTTTTGCCTCTGAATTTATACCCTTTGGGCTTTTTAAAATACTGCTAATGAATAAACTTGTAGCACCTTTGAACAACTGGACTTTGTGAAATAAACTTCTCTGGCGCTTTAACACTGTTGTAATACTGTTTTGCAGTGCTAAAGTTATTTATTATCATTTTGCTAAAGTCATTTATCCTCATTTTAAGAAACATCTCAAACAACTTTAAGATGCAAGTGAAATAAACTCTCGGGCACTGTAATACTCGTAACATCGTTTTGCAATAAATCACGTCTTATTAGTGTAAGAAACATATCAAATAACTGCACAATGCAAATAAACTGGACCTCTCTTGCCTAAAACTCAATAACATTTCAAAGTACTTGTACTTTGTGAATAACTGCATACAGCACACTGAAATGTCCCCAAAATGGTGGTACCTTACTAGGCAACTCTTTACCTTGCAAAAAACACTCTGTAATGGCGGCACTTTGCGAATAGACATATCCAGCACAAGAAACTTTTCGAAATGGCTATACTTTGACTGTGTCGGGGTCTTATTTTGATTCAGCCTGTACGACAATATGATGGCTTTCAACTGCTCCTTCATATACTGCAGGTGCATGCACAAAAGAACACTCTCTTTCCATGGCCTCTGACCCAGCGAGGTTTTAGCAAAATGAATGCCCTGGTGCATGACTCTCTATCTGCATAAGCTGCTTGTATAAAAATATCATATTCTTGCTCAAATATTTTCCAATTCTCTGCAATATTCTGATCAAATACAAGTGGTAGGGGCTTTCAAAATCCATCTACCATATTAACACATACGAGTGAAGGGTTCTGTAAATAAGCACAAACATACACTCATGCACATATGCCAGAATTTGTAACTTTGTCCAAAGCCTTTTTGCCTCTGAATTTATACCCTTTGGGCTTTTTAAAATACTGCTAATGAATAAACTTGTAGCACCTTTGAACAACTGGACTTTGTGAAATAAACTTCTCTGGCGCTTTAACACTGTTGTAATATTGTTTTGCAGTGCTAAAGTTATTTATTATCATTTTGCTAAAGTCATTTATCCTCATTTTAAGAAACATCTCAAACAACTTTAAGATGCAAGTGAAATAAACTCTCGGGCACTGTAATACTCGTAATATCGTTTTGCAATAAATAACGTCTTATTAGTGTAAGAAACATATCAAATAAGTGCACGATGCAAATAAACTGGACCTCTCTTGCCTAAAACTCAATAACATTTCGAAGTACTTTAACTTTGTGAATAACTGCATACAGCACACTGAAATGTCCCCAAAATGGCGGTACTTTACTAGGCAACTCTTTACAGTGCAAGAAACACTCTGTAATGGCGGCACTTTGCGAATAGACACATCCAGCACAAGAAACTTTTCCAAATGGCTCTACTTTGACTGTATCTCATGAAATAGTTGCACTTCGCACACAAAAAAACCTTTGAAATACATGCACAGTAATAAGTACACACTGTAAGCACTTTTACACACTTTGAGATACTTTGAATAACTTTAGTTATGCCCTTGATACAGTACAAGGTCGTAGTTATGCCAAAACATAGCAGTTTGCCAAAACACACGCAGTTGCCTTGCTTTATTTTTGTTTAATGTGCCCTTACTTTTGCCCATATTATATTAATTTTGCTATTTTTAGCCCTTTTCATGCCCAATGTACTTTTCTTGTGCTCATTTTATCGAAACATGCCCAGTTTTGCTTTAAACATGCTAATTTTATCTTTAAACATACTCATTTTGCTTTAAACATGCTCGTCTTGGTTTACTGTCAATCATTTAATCAAATACCATTATTTTAAACATTTCTTTTTAGCCAACAAACTTTTCATGCCTTCTGCTTGCTCAGTAATGTGGTTTGTGCCCTTGTAATGCCCCATTTTGTCTCTTCTATCAAACAAACAGTTTGTGCTACTTCTCTTTACCTTTGATTCTTTCCTGGCTCTTTCTGTGCTCGTTTCTCTTAGTTTTACCTTCACTGTTGTCCCTGCACCTCATAACTCTGGATCTTATTCTCTTCAAGCCCAGTTCTGGCACCATGTCGCTCCTCTACTTTGGAAACAATAGAAGAGTCTTTGCGGGTTCTGTTCAAGCAGCTTTAATTTATACAAACACATTAGTATAGACGTTTACTGACTTTAACTCGAGCAACTTATATACAAACTAACAACTACAATCATGCATGCTGTCACTCGGGCAGCTCTTACAAAATGGCACTACGGGTTGCACATGTCTGGAACTTATACCTGCACATACAGCCTTAACATGCTTCTTAAAGATACAGCACACTTCACTTGCATTCTGATCTACACAGCCCATTGAGTTTTTCTGGGATTAACTAAATCTGACGTCCATTCTTTGTTTTGCAAAGTCCAGGGAGTTGATTGCATCACAGAGCAGCAAAATGGTTTGACGCTCCATTTCCAGTCTGGTCATACCTTTTGTTGTTGTATTCCACTATTAGGGTGGACAGACCTGTGTTTGCTTAAGCTGATATAGCAGGTAGCCTGTTTTGTTTTGCTCATTATCTGTTGAATAGTTTCATTTGAAGAATGGCCTAATTATGTTCTGTGAAGAAATTTGCAGTCGTATCATTAAAAGCGAGGTTCATATTGTAAGTTTTCTGCTGTTACTGGAGTTATTGCTATTGATCACAACTTGACACCAGTATTTGATGTTGAACTGGGCCAGACAGCTAGGGTGGTTTCTGGACAGACCTGGAAAACCCAAACATGTAGTGAGGAAATCCTGAGAATGTCTAGAAGATGTTCTCCATGGGATGAATTAATTATATTTAGTATGAATACACTTTTTCAAGATTTCATTGACTGACATGGCAGCAGGAGGTGTAGTCAAATTGTAGATAGCACTTGTCTTGTTGATAATTGTAGGACCCAATATTGGGCCACATTACCGAACTAAGTCATCAAGTTAAAGAAAGAAGGCTTCCAAGGACTGAAAGCAGGAGGTATCTGGATTTGACTGATAGGTACAATCAGACCAGAAAGTCAGCAGTCATGAAAGCAAAGTCCTGTATGTAAGGATGTTTTGGTACAACCATGGAGAATGGATTTTGAATATGTTCAAAGACGTATTGCTAAAACATCAGTTGACTTGAAGTGATGAGAGCAAATTGGCCAGAGCTCTCAGTAAGGATTACAAAATACAAACATCAGCTAGGGACTCATTAATGAAGTAAAAGGAACTTCCTCATGAGCATACTGGGGAAGATCTCTGCCTGACACATGTCAAACGAGTGTTTGTTTTTTCCAATGGGAAGTTGCATTTTTCTCTTCTCACTTTACCCCACACACCTTCTTTCTGCCTCACATTGTTTCTCACACTGTTCCTCTTGCAATCAATGGGCCAAGTCCTTTCAGCTCTTTCCAAAATTAAAAATAATAATTCCATGCCTCTTGAGAATATTCCTGGATAGCTAAGAAATATAAATTCCTTCCTAGCAACCCCCTGCATCCAGCTTTTCAGTCCAAGTCTTTCCACTGGTTACATCTCCAAAGTGTGGAAAACAGTTATTAAAGTGCACTTGCATGAAGGTGTTCGTTCTTCTGCCCCTAATAATTATAAGTCTATTAGTTTCACTATTATTATTTGCACAGCTGTGGAATGTATTATAGTTGCACAAATAAACAATCATATAGGTGATGTTATGTACCTGAATGCATATTTCGTAAGCTTAATGAAAATCAGAGTATGTCTACTCACCTAAGCTGAACTCTTTGAAAGGGTTTCCGAGGCCATGGATGAAGGGTGTACAGTCCACACTGCCTATCTGGACCATGCCCACTCTTTCAATAATATTTCCACACTATCTTGAGTTGAAGGTAGGCTAGCATTTATCAGTGTTGCCAAGTTAATGTATGCCAAATGCTGGAAATCAAAAATACCTTACCACTGGCCTAATTTAATAAAATAATTAATAATGAAGAAAATGTTGTATGCTTTTAAGAACATGGACTCTACTATATTACTTATCATTTGTGATATTTATCCCAGGTCCAAAGAAGTTGTATACAATTTTATTCATCCCTTTTTAGGTACATATTTGAAAATATTTCCTATTTTATCATGTATTTCATTAGCCACTTAAACCACCTCAAGAGACCTCAACATTTCATCACCTTAAAATGGCCTTAATATCTATAACTATTCTGATGTACTAATTATTCTGATATAGTCTCCTGAACTGTGATCTCTACTTAGCCCGCCATGCTATAAATGATCATGCACTCTTTGAATTTCTTCATCTAAACAGAACCAGTTATAAAGCAAACATGTGCATGCCCTGAATATTTAAAGTTATCATACCACATTAAGAATTACAGAGGGCATGACACGTACCTAACCTAACATACTACCTGTTTCTGGACAGGTTTCCCACTTAACAAGGAGTATATTTTCCTAGAAACTTTTAAAACTATTGATAAGTGGATAGGCAATCATACAGTTTCACCTGAAATAATAGGGGCAATCTACTTAAATGGGACATTATGAAGTGCTCACCAATATCTGGTGCATAGCTGAGCGTCTCATAGATCTCCTTTCCTATAAGCTTTGTAAGAACCTATGAACCTATGATCGTGTTGAACTGATCCCAGTAGGCATGTTTCCTTTGTGAAGGCAGTGTCTGAAGCTGATGGTAAGACTGTGCTCATTTCTAAGCATGAGGTCACTGCAGTAATTAAAGAGTTTCATGGCTGTATGATAGCGGAAATGGATATCATCAATGGAGATGGTGCAGGATAGCGTTAAGATGTCTTAGTTAATGTGGTTGTTTTGTGCAAGAAGAGAACAGAAGGAACCACTGGTTTTTATTTACAGAAAGATGGACATGACGTAGAACTCCACTTACAAAATTCTCATCCTTCCTGAAAACCTGGAAGAAGCTCTGTTCGGTCTTTGTTCTCCTTATTCAGGAGGAGCATTGAGGGTTTTCTCCTATCTGCAGAAAAGCAGATGAAGTGTTCCGCCGTGTAGACATACTGCAGGGCTCATGGTCGGTCATAACTGCTACCCTGCACTTGACTGATGGAAAGAAGATTAATTCAGACTTTTCAGACTCTGTCCTCTGATCGGAAATTCTCTAATCTCTTCAAACGGAATAACACTCACTACCTGTGCAGCTTCAGCTTAAGCACTGGCAATGATTCAAAGAGTATTCTTTCTCATTTATTTTCATGGTTGCACTATCATGGAGTTAATTTATAATAGTAATAGGATGTGTGTGTGTGGGGGGTGCAAGGGGCTTGTGCCACTGCAAAATGTGTTCTTTTCTATTTACTTTCATCAAGGTAGATCCTTCACTGTTTTTATTTCATCTGGTTAAGTTTCAGTGAATTTAGTCTTCATGAAACATAGTGGAAATGTTCACCTGTACAGTGTTCATATATTTTGTGGAACTCAAGGGGCCATATGACTGTTTACCTTGGAATGTCTTTTAGGCTGTGTTACAGTCCTTGGATGCAAGACAGATGCTATGTACTGTTAAGTACCTGTGATTGTGGAGCATAGATTCCCCAGCATTCTTACATATAAGTCATATGCATTCAAGGTGGATGTTTGACCCCAACTCCCACTCAATTTAAGTTTTTTTTTTTTGATGCACAGGATATTTAGATGCAACTGTGCCACAGATGACCCATTCTCAATGTATGGAAGAGTAAGTAGGTTGCACACAATAATGGCCTGATTAAATGTAATAAGAAATGTAGCATCTCTTATATTATATCATTTAGGACGTTTACTTTGCAAGGTTAATCATCCATAGTTAAACAGACTTCAGTAAGTAATAGCTGAATGTGCAAATGTCACATTATATACAACAATAGCACAACAAAGCATTCTATTATCTAAATCAGTGGGGGCATGGTGACTAGCTATAGTAAAAAAATATTAAATGGGCTGAGAACTACTTGCTGGCACAAACACACCCAAATAAACAAACAAACTTACAAAATAAGAAGCACAGCTCAAATTAATTTTAATGTAAAAAAACAGACTTCTTCTGAACATGTTCTAACAGAGGTGTTGTGCTATTATATATCTCAATGGACAGGAATGATTGACAACAACAAATATAGCTGGGGACACTAATATCTGTAAAAATAACTGGGATCATATACAGGTTGAAAGAATTATCAGCTGATGATGAGATCTAACATTCATTGGTGGTATAAAGTGGGGAGACAGGAGCGATAGAGGGTACATTAACAGAATAAAGATATTTGTAAAAACAATACCACATCAGGGTATACAGATATAAAGGGTACAGAGGATTTAATTATATGAACAAATAGTTATAAGAATAGGAGAGTCAACAAATTTAGGAGATATACAGGATTCAACAATCGCAATGATATAATTGCTTTAAAATATGCTCTATATACGTAAATCAGTACAGGCCTGCTGAACAAGCTGAGTAGTGTGAAGAAAGACTGAGGATATGATAACTACAAGGAGCTGTTCAGAAAGAAAAGGAGAGGTAATCAATAAATAGTTGAAAAAAGATGCATGGGGGAAATTACAAAAACAGATAATGCAAAGTGGAAATCTGGATAGGAAAACTGTCATTTTATATAATGAAATTTGTCTTTATATGGAACCATCATATGTGGATTTTACATTTTCATATTAACGCCATGCAGGTTATTAGGACAAGATAAGCTAAGTACGAACAATTGTTGGAAATGTATCCAAGAAGGCACAGGGATTCTTCTTATGTTTTGCAAGTACTAATCAGTGCAGTGCAGATGGTGGTAGAGCAGAAAATTTGGGACAAAATATTTGGAAAAGAAGTAAAACAGACGTGAGGAGCATGCACATTAACAATAAAGAAAAAGGGTAGTGAACAGCATGAGGAGGAAGGTCAAGCAAAACTTTTTATACTTTGTAGCCAAATCTATAATTGCTAGACAATGCAGATGTACAATAAGAAAATCCAAGATCATGTGTAAAGAGGGATTGCTTGACACTGCTGAAAAGGATAAAGAAATGTTATAAAATAAGTAATATCCTTAAAAGTTAAGACATTAAACTAGTATGTATTTTGACATGATTAAGATAACGTTATAAGGAATTATAACCAGTAGGATTCAATAAACTCAGTGTAGGCTTTGCATGAATCCTACATGGAGTTTATGCGTGTTTGCACAATGAGTAGCAGCAATGATTATATTTCCATGCTGCACACCATGTTTAAACATAAACAAGTGCTGTGTCATGGCTGGTAACAGTGTTGCAGGCCAGGAAACCTTGTAAAGCTGCATGGATAGCAAACCTGTTTGCCTTAGAGCACACTAGGTTAGTGAGATTGTGCAAAATGCCACAATGATTACTAGTGTTTATCATATAGCAGTGTATTATGGTCCAAACACAGTACAGGACAGTGTATACAGTGCAGAATATTGTGCATTCCCATTCCAGGCATTCTGCACAAAAGTTGTGTAAATGATCTGTAAGGATACACAGACTGTCATTTAAAATATACAGTCAGGGGAAGTGTGTGTATTAAGTAGGAATGCACAGATGAATATTAGGAATGAACACAGGGAAAGAGGACAGGAGAAACATCATAATGTATAGCAGATGTGGGCATGTATATAGAAGACAGTTGTAGCGGGAACATTAATTACATATCAACATGGTACAGTACGGACTGCACAGTGAAAATGTATATTATGTAACTGTTAGACAGGGTGACATAACAATAGAGAAGATGTCTTTTTGATATAAGCATCCTGACATGAACAGTGGCAAGGACATCTGTGATAGCCGTGCCCTGGCCAGCAATCAAGGAGCCTCAATCCTCACCACTAACACCAGGGAGGGGGTCTCATATGAGAGGAAAGGATAACAGATACACTCAGTAAAGTACAATTTCCCTTAAGTGCATACAGAGATCACAGTCAGTCTGGGGCTGGTTGCACCCTTGCTCCCCAGGTCCCCAATAAGACTCCCCATTGGCACAGCTATAGGGTCCAGATATCAGCCTAGCTGGCAAGCTAACCTCCAGTACCCTCTCTGTCCCACAAGTGCTTCATGTCCCTGCCCAGGTAGCTGACACACACCCACACTTTGAGATAAGTATTTATACAACTTCACAGACACTCCTGGGAAAGGCTGACACAGATTCTCCAGCTGTGCCCTTTTACCCAGACTATACGGTAGTAATTACTGCCACCATCAGCTAATACTTATTAGCTACCCAAAGGCCCTTAAAAGGGTGTCCAATTATTACTGTGCAATATTATTATCCAATTGGTAGTATAGCCCAGGGCTAATTCTATAAAAGAGGCTTAGACAGTCAACTCTATAAATATGCAATGTACTCTAGAGCTAACGTATCTCTACACAAACCAGCCAAAGGTAAAAGGTTTTAAAATATTTAATAATAAATAATTAAAACACAAGGCAATATTACTACACCTCAATGCCACTCAAGAGTTCAGAGATCACACAGAAACTTAAAATAAATCAGTAGTAGAGTTCTGACATAAAAAAAAAACACTTAGTCTAACTTTCTTCTAATTTCCTAGCTATTACTACAAGAAAACATACTTCTGAAATAACTTATTTAAGACAACAGGCAGTGCTGAAGTTGGATATCAAGATCAAAATGCTTACAGTCTCTCCCTGAGCAATAGTTTTTAAAATCACTACAACACTTCTGCTGGGCCCTCCCAGATTACATAATTTTGACACTTAGGTTTTCCCAGCATACACATTACATCATCTTTTTCACCCTTCCTGGAGTTCCCAGGCTACACATTAACTGTGTTTCATTCTTTTACACTTAAAGGACATTCCACATGTAAATTCTGGTAATTAACTTTAGCCTTGAAACAATAGGCAGGATGCTTACTCTAGACTCATCGACTCCAAATTCTAACTTCAAAGGACATACAAAACATGATTTTAATTTCAAAGATCATTTGAAATGCTTGACTTAGTTTTTCTTACAGCAGATGGCAATGCTGCTACAATTTATAAGTTCACATTTTACAGTGTGTTCTTTCATTTAAGAAACAAGCCTGTATTTTAGATTGATATTTACAAATGCCAGAATTATGTATCAAATTCTATTTGACTAGGCTGGCAGCCTTCACCCTTTCTCTGCCAGTCTTCAAAACATCTATCAGGGATTCTATATACAACTGGGGACTAGGTGCATATTGTGAAGTTGTGCAAACTGATTTGCCTGAATATGACTGTAATGTCAGCAGAGGTCACCAAATGGGACACAGTTACAGGCTCATGGACAACAGTAAGGCACACACAATCATGGACAATATCAGCACCAGTAATCCCATGACTCTGACATAATATATGTGATTCTGAATGATCATAGATGGTTCTGCATGAACACACTCATACAATTATTATGAAATGTGAGGAATCTATGAGATCAAGCACACCATCTTGACATTGTAGCATCTGCTGAAAGTGTTAGGAGGGTCACTGCTACCCTTGTATGTGACATTATGATCAGTACAGGCTAGATGATTGGTGTGCATGACACACACACACACACACACACACACACACACATATATATATATATATATATATATATATATATATGTATATATATATGTGGAACAATCCACACTGTCATGAATGTAACCCATGACATCAACGTTGTCAAACAGCTATGTATGTACTGCGTGCATCACCAGAAGAGGTATCATATAGGTCACTTCACACATTCTAACATATTTAGCTGAATGTGTGTGATCCAGTGGTCTAACCACTTGGTGATATAGGTGTTTATGGCCATACCTAACAGTGCTGAGTGACTATTTTAGTGTGGATTTATATCAAATACCTTGGCCTGGTCAAGTTCCACAGGATGATAGTGTTGTCATCATACACACCCTCAATAACCTCTTTGAGGAGATCTAACAATTGTAACAGAAATGGCTGTAACATTAACAACTCACACATCTTTGTTGCACACAGCTGGAATATTGCTAGTGTCCATTTAGAAAAGGTCTAGGATGACGTGCTGGTCTACCTCACAGATGAGGAGAGTCAAGATGTGTCTATACATGCACGCATCTGGCGCTGTTCCCCCCAACTCAGATGAATGCATATTGATGTACACCCTTCTATAGGAACATAGTCCATCTGGAGGGTGTGTTGAACTGTATTTCAAACCATGTCAGGTAGGTGTATGTTCCGAGTCACATTACAGGTGATCTGTGATGTTGTCACAGCCCATTGCTTCTGTGTGATAGGACTGGATGAAGGTAAGACAGTACATACTGACTATCTTGATCTGGCCTAGGGTTTGGATGCAATCCCCCACTCAGATATAATTGAGAAACTCTCCCAGCTTGGGATTAACCCTTATGTCACTAGATGGTTAACCTACTGGTTCACTGACAGGACGCATACTGAGAAAGTTAATGAATCAACCTCTACCAGTAGAGCTGTCACCACTGGCATACCCCAGGCATCTTTGCTGAGCCCTTTATTGTTTGAAATCTGTTTTTCAACAGTCCAGGCTAAAGTATACGGCCTCTGGCTTACCAAGTTTGCTTATTCTTGCAAATTGGGTGCAATCATTGAGTTCACCATTGATATTAACAAACTGCAGAAGGGGCTAGCACAGACAAATGATTGGTTCCAAAGCCACACAGTCTACAAATAAATGCAAAAATATGTTATTATTTTGGTCTTTTGCAAAGTGTAATTCCCCACTAATTACAGCATTGACAACATTCCCCCTGTGCTTAAATCCAGTGGTGCAAGACCTGGGAACACACATAGATAGCAATCTGAATTTTAACCACGAAGTGTACACAGTGGTATGGAAAGGCTACGTCATGCACCAAGTCAGGCCATCATATCCAGATCTGAGGATGATATAACAGCACAGAACTCGAGCCTCATCAGAGCACTAATGGAGTATAATGCTCCCTTTTGCATGTACCTCACCAGACACCTGCAGCAGCTGGAGTGACTACAAAGGGTTTTCTCACCAAGAAAATACAGGGCCTACAAACCATGCCATGATGTATGTAGATAGACTGAAAATGTGTGAGGATATTAAAAGGCAATAATATACAGCTGTCAAGAAATGAAGAAGAGGTTGGATGTTTCTGAACAGAAACTGTGAAATGTGTGCTGCTTACTTACATTTAAAACCTTAATACAATTAGTTTTACACTTTGTAAGTCTAACCTGGCTGACACACCCACCAGAGGTACGGGAGTCTGAACTATTGTTGTGTTTTCCTTCTCCCTACTACAAATCAGTCTCAGTTGCCGTCAATTAGCAACAAGCAATGAGGGAGTGCTTGCACTATCTTCATATCTGCTACACGGAGCCAAGTATTTGAGATTCACCAATTCTGATGAGTTCACACCTCATTTGCATCTTTGCCATGCTCACAGTCCTAAATGTACACTATAAGAAGGGAACCTGAAGTGGAGGACACTTGTTTATATGGATAACACAGAGGAAGATATTACTTTGGCATTTATTTGCACAGAAGATTACTGATATTGATAAGGTATGCTTACATTTTCAGCTATATACTAGATATGCTGAAATGTCGCTAAGAAAAATCTGTATTTATGTATTATTTATATATATATATATATATATATATATATATATATGTACCTACACACACACACACACACACACACACACACACACACACGTATTAGCAAATGTTACTTTTATCTACATGCATTTCTTTAAAGTGTACTGATGACATAAGCATGTTTGTCAGGACATTTTACTTTCTCAGATGCACAGCCTTATTAAGTGTCATCACAAGTGCTAATGTTACAAATATTTTTCTCTTTATACTCTTCTATTGTTATTTCTGTGAAATGTAAATGTCCTATATTGTCAATGACACAGGGGTGTTAGCCTTCTGGGATGGCCCATATATACCTCTAAGGTAGAGTTGGCCACAGGTAGGTGTAACTGGAAATTGCATAAAATTGAATGTTCTGTGGTAAATCTGTACACATGTTTTATAGGACAGTTTATTTGATAGCACTTTTAGCAGTTTACTGATGGTTTGTTAGCAAAATGTGTCATTTGCCTGTTGCTTTTGGGGAGGGGGAGCCAAGTTCAATTTCTGTGTTGGCACAAACAAAATTTGCTATTGTTACTCTCCTTGTTTTGGATCCAACCTAGTGTGTGATTTTTATGTGTTACAACCACATAATTCCTTTTTTATATTTGAGTATCTTGACTGTTTTTTGTTTTTCCAGTAGGTAATAGTGAAATGCTACCGTTTATGTGTTACATCAAAACATGACTTTATTTATGTAATACTTATGTGTAGTATCCTTCTTTTGTGTTTTATGTCACCTAGGATTATGGCACCCAGGTATCCCAATCCCCACAACCCCCCCCCCCCTTTCAATGCCCCTGAGAATTAAGTCACTGTGGAAGCATTTAGTGGGCAGTATGCCTTTTTTGCTTGAGATAGGACATGGGGAAATGCCAGGCAGAATGCAAATTTGGAAGCAGATAGTGACTGATGTGAACACAGTAGGTGGCTAGAGCAGGACATATGATCAGGTGCACCATAGGTCCACTGACATGAGTTCATCAGCCAGGAGGAGAGCAACTGCAGTGGCCTATGAACAGATGGCTACCAGGGGGCTACTACAGATCCACCACTGACACCAAATTAAGAGTTCCTGTCCACTGTCCAGGATCCAGACAGCTCAGTGGGAAGTGCACAACAGCATGTCATTGATGTTGGTGCAACTGTTTCAGGGAAGACAAGTATGTCCCAGGAGGAGCTTCCAGGTAGGCTTACCTATCTCAATTGTTAAAAACATGTATAGTAAAATATTGACAGCAATGCTTAAATTTTGTTTAGCATAAAGCTTTTGGGGGGATAGTTGTAGATCGATACAGTTAACAACACATTCTGGTTGATTACACATGGGCATGGGGTGGATGTATCATTCAAGTTCTTGTTAAAAGTGCGTTTAATGGACATATAGAGGGCACAAAGTTTTAACTCCCTGTGTTACTGATCATTGTGATGATGGTGTCCTTACCTTTTGCTTAATTTCTTCCAGGACCATCCTCCATAGGGAGCCTACAAACATCTGCACAATGTAAGCCAAACAATTTTATGTCAGTACTGATGAGGAGTTCAAAGAAATATTTATTTTGTGATGTGGGTGTCAGGACTGTTGTGTGTATTGCTGTACTCTCTGTAATAGTGGCACCACTGTTAGTTTGTTAGCATATATTGGACTATAGTAGTGTACGTATTCATTTCTTTTCTGTGTTTGTTGCTTATTAACACAGGTGATCCTGACAGTGGAAGTGTCGGACTCTTACCACCTGATGTCAGAATATCAGCAGACGCTGATGATTATGGTGGCCAAACAGAGGTACAGTTGGGGAGTGCAGAGGTTGCATCTGACACTGAGGTTGACATTCAGCCATTCCCTTTAATTCCATTGGACATAGCCAGTAGGCCTACACTGACCCATTTCAGTGAGCCCTCACATATTGGACAGGTGAAAAGTGAGATACTTGCTTAGGGTACTGTGGTTACTGTAGCTTAAGTGCCTGTTAACTCTGGCTGTAGACAAAGTGTGGGTGAGGTGCCACCCAGGACAGTTGTTAGGGGGTGCTTGGAGGAGGCCTGCTGTCAGTTCTCCAACTGATCCAGGTGCCACTTGATGTATGTTTAGAGCCATCAAGGAAGCACAGGCATGTTCCAATAGGTCCTCCAGAGAAATGCTTAGGGTTGCAGATGTGGCACAGGCTGACATGCGTGACTGCCTCCACAATGTTGCAGATTCAACAGATCCTATGAGTGATACATTGGTATGGGTGATGTCTGTGATGGAACGCCTGCTGGGAGGGGGACGGTATCCACATTGGCTTGGGTCAGCAAAATCATCTGATGTTAGCCAATGTGGCCATGTCTGATCATGATTGCACATATGTAGAAATTAAGTCACCAGCAGTGGCACTACTTCCACTGCTCCATCAGTGGTTAAGGTGTCCACACCTAGATGTGGCAGGTGATGGGGTCATGGTCCTGCATGTCCTCATGAGGAGACCGCATCCAACAGACATCAGTTACATTCATTTAGTAGCAGTGCATCTGACAGTAGGTGTGGACATGCCAGTGCAACTCCTAGCAGAGCCAGTTCTCATATTGGGTATGACAACAATAAACTGTCACCTCTACCATGCATGGCTCACACCTCTCCAACATATCAAGCTGTACAGCTAGCACAGAACTTGGCTGTGTTCCTACAGACACTCACACACCTAATTCACCTTGATGGCCCATACAGACACACACACGACAGTCGCATGGTTCAGGCATGAGGCTTAAAGCTCATTCTGTCTCAGCAACCATTTGTTAATTTATGCAAATGTCTGTCTGTTTCTCTTTCTTACTCACACACAATCACCAACCTTTTGTGTCAGCCTAAGCTTTCTGCCCCCCCATACCCAACACACATATATAACACCCTGTGCAAGTGATGATAACTGTGCCATATCCTTGTTTTCTATCTTTTGGATTCAGGGATACATAAGCTTCATGTCTGATGATCAGGGTGCATAAGTTAGACAGTTGATAGAATCAAAAAGTTTTTTGCATCAGTATTTTTAAGAATCCTTTGAGGCTTATGATATCTGAAACTGAAATTTGTCTCATTAGTTTCTAACTTCTCTCTTTAATGATTTTCCGATACAAAAGTATGAGGCCAAACTGAGGACATTCGGTGACCATCAATACCTTTGAGAGATATGAATGTCAGTCTTTGATGCCTGAAGCCTATCACTTGGTAGAGGACACATGTATTCACATAAGTTTCTGCTATCACATGTTACAGTCATTGCTGTACAAATCACCCACCTTTTACTTACTTACATTACCATGTAACAACATCCAAGGATATGCCATTCATTTGTATTATTGCACAATTCTGTTTTAACACTCCAGGTTCAACACTTACCTTGTAAATCCAGCAGTTGCTACAGTTTTACTTCAGGGCTGAGTCTGTCTGGTGCTAGGAGTACACAGCCATTACATGGGTAGGTAAAGTTTGTGAGCATTACTTGGTATCAGTGTTAGTATATTTATGTGCATAGGGTGAAGGTTTTAGCCCATTAGGTGGTGAATTAGTGTGCTATATGTTACCTATTAGACAATGCAAGGGCATACTGAACACACCCACATGTCCCTACACCCACAGCAGCTGTTGGTTCCCCTACTGACTCCTTACGTGCATGTGGCTATGGTGACCTTGCCATTGGTAGTGGGGTGTGTGCCCCTTCCCCTTGTTGATCCTGCTGAAGCTGTTTTCTCAGGGTGATGCTGTGAAACATGGCACAGATGGTGAAGATTTCAGTACATGCACATTTATTGTGCTGCAGGGCTCTTCAGATGCATTTAAGCAGAGTAACTGTGACGTCAGCAGCCCAAGCACACACTTTATGATATTGCTAGTTTGAGTGTGTGCCTCATTATAGCGTTCTTCAGCTGGTATGTGTGCATTTCGGATGCAGATAAGTTAACTGAGATCTGAAAACTCTTCTCCTTCTTGGCCTTGGTCTATTAGCAGCAGCAGCAGCAGCATATACTTCAGCCTGTTGCACTTACAAATGAATTAAAGCAACAACAGCCCCTAACATTCCATGGCTGCATTCCAATAGGTTTGGAATTTAATGGGAAAACCAATATTAAGTCTACATGGTTGCTTTATAGCTTGTTGAATAGCTTCTTCATCTTGGATTGGTTGATTAACATACAGTTCAGGTGCTTATCCTGTAATTAGCATGCCATGATGTTTACAATGGTTGTGCGGCTCTACACACGCTTACTGAATATGAAACATAATGCTACCATGATGTGCACACTGTCTTAGCGGACTGTGTAGGGTTTATTGAATCTGCCCTAATGTCATTTTTTCATACCTCTCAACCTGTTAGAGCAAGAAATCTGGACAAAGGCACAAATAATGGCGGGGGGGGGGGGACAAAGGACAAAAAATAGGGTCACTTATTAAATATTGCTCTTACAAACTTAGAAAGTGGATAGAATAGCAGGTTATGCATTAGCATCAATTTTCTGATTGATATAAAGACTGAAACTCAAATGTGTGCCATTATTTCCTGACTTCAGTCCTTAATGATTTGCCAGTGATTTGCCAGAAATGCACAATTTTATGAGAACTAGACCAAAAATATGAGGGGGAGAAACTGGACATTCTGCGAAAATCTGTACAGTTGAGAGGTAGTGATTTTTTGGCTTTACAATTATTGCACTTTAAAGGCTTTTCAGTGTGTATTGATGGTAATGCTTTGCTGTTTCAGTCTGATTGGTGTGGCTTTATTTTATTTTCATTTTGTGCATAAAATGAATTTAGAAAAAATGTAATTCTCTTGGGGTGTTATTCATGAGTGATGGTAGAGAGCGAATTAGGAGACTGACCAATGAGGGAGCGGAGTAGCACTCAGAGGCAGATCATGATCAAACAGGGCCCAAGGTGGTGCAATGGATCAGGCCTTCTCCCTGCATCCCTACAGTTCCTGTGCAGCAGCTATTGCAGTGCCCCATTACATGCCTCTCTCCCCAGTGCGCAGACTATTCTCTTTTTTACTTATACAATGGCTACAGATATTTGGAGTGAATTGAAATCTTTTATTTCAAATTTTGTAGCAAAACACTGATAGCCATTTGCTAAGCAAAATAATACAGCTTCAGTGAAAATGGGCTTAGCATGAGCAACAGTAATCTTCTCTGCCCTTGAAACTCACATTAATTGAAACTGCATTGAAACTCATATTCATAGAAAATGCAACTGGCCAGTGGCAGATTAAGTGTACCTTTGGGTGGTTTTCAAACCATGTGTCCTATGCACATATTTTTAGGACCATGCATAAATGTGTAAATGCATGTGTTTTTAAATCACACTCCTGATTGTATTAAATTATATTCCTTGTTTAATACGGCACTGGTTGTGTGTTTTAAATTTGCAGTTTTTAACATTTTCCATTAAGCAGTGAAACAAAATGTACAAACCAATAATGACAAAACTACTCATTTTCCAAACATTTCAACCATAAAAGGCCACTTAAACTGCTGTCATTACAGTCCATTAGCATCAGCCAAAATGCAGAATGTCTGCAGAAGTAAAAGTCATCTGAATAATTCCACATTAAAGAGAACTTAAACTAATGAAGATGTTTCTGCTGGCAAACAACTTTACATTTCAGTGCTTCATCTACAAATTCAGTGTCTGCTGCCCTTGAAGAATAAATGGATGATGTTACATAAAAAAATAATAATGTTGCATTTTATCAATCAATCTACCTTCTGTGCGAGGAGAACCCACACCCTGCTACTCCAAAAGCAAACATGCTGCCTGTTGCACCACTGACACTAAAAAATGCAATTATAAAATTCTGCACATGACATTTTAACCCTTAGTGATTTATGAATACAAAAACAAATCAAATTAAAGGATCCTGACAGTTGGAGTGGCGGTTTAAGGCTCTTACTTAACAGTAATTAAGAGCAGTGTTTGACTCTGAGCAAAGTCACTTAACTAGACAGTGCCCTTAACATGGGCATTTCACACACACCTCTCAGCCACTCATAAGCTGAGAACATCTCTGTGATGGATTACTTTCCATAAACCCCATTCTCAGCTCTGAATTATCTGTGCTTGCTTCTTTTTGTTGCTCAGTTGCAATAACTAAAATCTACTGCATAGTTCTTCTAATGAGGCTTGCATTATACAAGCTTGTCTAGGACATTCTACATCCTAATGCTTAGTTTTCTGGGTTTGCTGTGCATGCTGCAGGGTCCTAAAGCTGGTTGTCATTTGGAACGCAGGTATTTTTTACTTTTACAGGAAATTTGAACCAGGATCCACCAGACAACACTGGCCCTAGGCAACATGATGAGTACTATAGGTCTTGTACCAGACTTTGCTGGTAAAACAAGATTCATAGGTTCATCAGAGATTAACAGCAAAACAACTTAAAAGCACTTACAAGCCTAGCCAATATAACATGTTTTTTCCCAATATATGGCTTCTAGGATCAAGAGGATGGCATGGATTTGTCATATGCCTTGTGAGGTAGTGCCATAAGGGACATAGACACTACCCCAGATGTGAATTTGCAGTTCCTCATCTATTGATCTAAACTGCATTTGAAGAAGACCAGGGAAAGGTTCTGCTTAACATGAACAGGAGGCCTGTTCCAAAGAAGGGGCACTCTCTGAGACACATCTTCATGTAGTTTGACTTGTAGATGTGTATCACCTCCATCAGGGTTGGATTTGTGAATGCCTTGTAGGTCAGACATAGGTCGCCCCTTAATAGTTGGTAGAAGATAGAGTAAAGGGATAGGGCTTTTAGTCTTTTCACATAGGACTTGTTGAGTACACTTTGTATTTTCTTTGTGACCAATGTCTGAGACCACTCCAGCTGCTGTAAGTACCTTGTCAAGTACATGCCAAATGGCACATTGTACTCAATTATTGGTCTAATGAGGGCTAAGTACAGTGGGACTATAATTTGCTTGGATATTAATGCCATATCTTTACTTATAAGTTGTGTCACATAGAAGAACTTCCGCACCACTGTGGACAGATAGTGTTCAAAGTTCAAGGTACTACTGAGATCTCTCACCTCTGAGCCTACTGTTATGGGTGTGCTATTGATGTTGTAATTTGCAGGGGGTATTTGACTTCTCAAATTGTATGATGATGCATTTTTCACATTTAGTTTTAGGCCAAGGCACCAATCATTTGTCTGATCTAGACCTTCCTGAAGGATATCTACATCAGTTAGGGATTTCATGATTACACCCAACTTGCAGTCATTGGCAATCTTTGTCATCCAGATGACTTCCACACTAGCCTTTGCTTCAGAGAAGTATATTCAGAACAGGACTGGTCCCAGCACTAGGCTCTGTGGCACACCACTAGCAGCTGGCCTCTTGCTGGACCTGGATTCACCCACTTTAATCGCATGTGTCCTGTCCATGAGCCAATTGACTATTCATCTGGTGATATAGGGATTTATGCCCATTTTTGTGAGGTTTATTTACATGAGTGATGAATTGTGTCAAATGCCTTGGCCAGGTTGAGGTAGGCTGCATATATTGCTTTACCCTCATCAGTGGCCTCAGTGACTTTCTCAAAGAAATCCACCGGATTTAGTAGGCATGGCCTGCTCTTGACAAAGCCGAATCAGGTCATGTCCAAGGTTTGGTGATTTCCTATGTCATTATTTATCAGGTCTGTGATTATCCTTTCCATGGCCTTACATATATGACTAGTCAAACTTAAAGGTCTATAATTTTCTAGGTCAGTAGAGGGTCCCCCTTAATGCAGAGGGATGACTAATGCTGTCCTCCATTCTATCGAGACAAAGCTAGTCCAGAAGTTGTGATTAAATACAGATCCTAATTGGCCTGACTTAAGCTGTTTAAGAGACAACCTCGTATATCATCAGACCCCATAGAAGCTGTGTTTCTAGCTTTAGAGGGTGCAGTGGCAACATGTTCTTTGGTAATAATTGGTGGTGGAGTGGTGGAGAGTACATCTTGGGGGAGAACTGGGTGAGATGGGGAGGTGAAATTTGAGATTAACTTGTTGGCCAGCAGATTTGCTGTATCTTCTGGCTGGGTATAGGTATTGCCATCTACAACAAATTTTGCACATTGTTGAACATTGCTCTTAAGACTGAAGACATAACTGAAAAATGTCTTATGGTTATCATTATCTTTGGAGGCTATTTTTACATCAAAGTCTGATTTCAGAGACTTGACTAGTTCCCTGATTCACTTGTTTAGTCTGATAAGGGACTTTGTTGTGTTGTGCACATTCCCTCTTACTTCCTGACAGAATTTTCTTTTTTTTGTTGTACAATTTATTAATACCAGGGGTCCACCAGGGTGGCTTGTTTTTGTGGTTTGACCTGGATTTATTTTGTTCTGGTGCTGCCATTTCTATAAAGTTGTTTAGATGGTCATGCAGGGTATTTCCATATGCCTCTGCATAGGTTTCTGTGTTTTCTGTATTAAGAGAGCTTGGAAACTAGGATGGAAGATAGGTAGGGGGACTAGTTTTACCTTTATTTCAAGGGAGTCCAATTTGTGACCTGACCTTACCAGTAAGGACATTGTATAGGGGTGGAACATATGAAAGGTGCAATAGCTATGCACTACTGGAGTGCTTTCCATGGCTTTGTATCATGTTTCAGCAGCTGCACAGATATCAACATTCTCCAGGGTGAGAAGAGCTTCTAGGGAGTGCATTTCTTTGTTGAGACTTCTACCTTAAGCAGTAACAACTGTAGCTTGTCTTGAGTCACTCTTGTTATGTTGGAAGGTTTGTCTGTTTGGCAATGGCTAAAACAGGCACTATGGGATAGATAATGTTTTGGCCAATATCTGAAAGCCTAGAGGTGACAGATGAAGACTATCACTAGCAAAGAAGCAAGGCCTGTCAACCATGTCATCCAAGGCTGACAAGTATTGGACCATTTGGAATGACACCAGTAGGTAAGCCAATTGTTAAAGTCAATAATTTTCTGCTGTATTGTGGCATCATCCTTGGAGACAGTAGAACACTGCTCAATGCTAGGCTCATACTTGCCTGTAATACATATTGTGAAAGCAGAATTATGTCTGTATTCAAGGAGGTACATCTGTGGTCCTTCACACCTACATGGACTATGACTATGTCATACTGGTAGTTAGGGGTAAATGACTTGAATGCTTGCATGATCTGGTGGATCCTGGCCCCTGACAGGCAACTAAATGTAACCTTCTCTTTATCCAGCCTTTTAAGAGGGATAGACGTTTGACTCACAGTGGAGTTTCCTATGACTAGAACATTTGGTTATGGAGTATTTTGCCTTATGGTCTTGGTAGTTGAGACACAATGAGATGTGGCTTTATGTGTTCTGATGGGAATTGTCTTGTTTGTGTGCATGCAGAGCATCTGAGGGCTGTGAGTGAGAGGCCTTTGAAATTTGGGTAAGTTACATGAAAGCACCTCCACATATATGGGTCTACATGTGTGCTCCTTTGAGGATGCAGTAAGTAACTTGTGTGAGTCACTGGCAATCTGTTGATTTTGTGTCTGTTTTTGAGAGTCTAGCCTCCAGTGTCAATGTGTAACTACATCTCTCACATACTTCATCTGTCTGAGAATTATGTGGTTGATGACACTCTCTGTACTGGGCAGCCTGTTGCTGTTTCCTTACCTTTGGTCATTAACATTATGTAGTGAGCAAAGGGATAAGAATATAAATACAAGCAGCAGAAATGAAGTTCCTTTGGAAGTTGCAGGGCTTACTATACTTGATAGAATAGTAGCACTGCAGTCTGCGATGATCTGAGAGTACAGTCACTTATATGAGTTTTGATACAAGTCAGTAGATGAGGTGTGGACACCTGGACTTTAAGCTCACTGGTCATCTCCTGTGGGAAGAATATGAGAAACTGCCCACACTGGGAGAAAGCTATGCAGGAGGCCATGATACTCTATAGAAATTGTAAGTTATGGATTGCTTGGGAATGCTTGGGGCACTCACAAAATGGAATCTGCGAGACTTTACACAGGTGTAATTCATTAAAGGACAACTCATTGAAAATACTCTCTGTATGCATTGTACTTGTTGTTGTTGTTGTGTCTTTCAGCTTTTCCCTATTAGGGGTCACCACAGCAGAACTCTGGTCCGCTAATGATTGGCAGTAGATTTTTATGTGCCGAGTTACCAGCCCTGATGCACAATCTTAAACGAAAGTACACCCATTCATGCATGTCTCTAGACAGAAGACACTAGCTGAGAATTGAACGGGACGTCTTACTGTCAGGCGACAGTGCTACTGCAGCACTAAATGCTAAGGTCAGGCATTAGTATTGTAGAAAGGCAAGTCCTCTTCTGTCTATGTTCCCCTGGGTGTGTTTGGAGGGGCGGAGTTACCAATCACACAATCCCAGCTTAAATATTAGAACTCCAAAATCATAGAACCTAGGGGAAGACAGAGAGAGAGAGAGAGAGAGAGAGAGAGAGAGAATCCTTCCTCACAGATCCTTCTTTAACGTTGTGCAGTCTTGGAATTGTTGTGCTTGAGCAGGAGACTGTAGCATGTACAGCCAAACACATGGAAGGTGTAGGGGAATAATAGGAAGAATATTAACAACCAGACGTAGTATGTTTTAATTTTTCCTGATTAAGTGAAATGCAGATTCAGTGCGCTATTCCTGATGAGCTGAGCTTCAGTAAAAAATGCTTCTGTGGTGTTCAAAGGATCACACAGAGTAAACTTAGGAGTATTGTTGGGCAGAAGAAAATCTGATCTGTGCTGTATAGCTTATTACCAGCACAACCTTCATCAGGACAGTTGGTTTATAGAATAAAGTTGAGTGGTCTGATGTACACTCATATTATTTGGGAGGGGAGAGACTGAGCACAGTCTTTGTATAAGCTGTATAGGATCCCGGCAAGACATTATTATCTTTTAGACTCAGCAGCACCTGATAAGGTTCAGAGAGTAATAGCTGGATTGCCAGTTCTGAAGGACACATGGTATTCCATTCCATTATTATTACAATTGATTGTGGTTTTGACACCTAAAGCTAGACATGAGCTGCATTGGTGCATCATGGAAAAGGCAGATTATTCCAAAAGCTTGAGAGGAAAGTTTAGGACTTGCCACCATCACTGCTTGAATGACACCCTTCCATTGCAATGGTACTAATGGAGTCACAGAAGCCACATTTCATGAAGGTAGTCTATTGTGTCACATAGTAGGTTGCACTAATCAAATTTTCAGAGGATCAAACAGCACACAGAAAGATATTTCTTTATGAGCCCCCAGGACATCCTTTGCAATTCCACCCCTCCTGTGAGGAATTGAGGATGTGCACATCCTTCTCTGCCATGCTCTGCTACCAGAATGGCATTTGTCATGCTCTGGTCCCAGGATGGTCATTGTTATGCTCTTCTCACAGGATGGTAATGCCCATACACCCTTTCCAGTGTCACTAAGCAACTGAGACACTAGTCAAACTTAGGTCGACTGGCCCAGAGCCAGTTATTTATCCATCTGTGCCATTTTTGCTGATTATCCCCACCTCTTTTCTCTTTTTCCTACTTCCTAGGTCAGCAGTTGGATTCCCTGGCTGCTTTCTTCTTGACTGCAGTGGTTGTAAGGATACGAATCACACATGAAAATGCAGCTGCACACCTCATTTCTCTAAAGTTGTGACTTTTTGATCTTTCTTCATCAGATTCATTAGGTGATGGAATCACTATCTAATGGCATAGTCCTTCCCTGTTCACCTCTACTAGTCTTACCTCTTGGTACATCCAGGCTACCTGTCCTAAACATCTTTACAGCTCTATGTCTTAAACAAGTTCCTTGTTCTCACTGCCTCTCACATAGTCACTTTCTTTTAGGAATCTAGTGGTTTCTGTTTTGTTACTCTCATACAGTTTTGCTTCCAGTGTTACACCTATCTCTTTTTCCTGCTGTGATGCATTTTGTCCCTTCTATCTTCCATAATCCATCTAGATCAGTTCCCATTACTCTCATGTCAGCCATCCCAGTCCCCTCCTGCTCTGTTTCTGGACCTGCATTGTCTGGCATCCCTCCTTTCTCTGTAGTCACTAAGTGGCCATGTTTCTGCCTCCTGCCTGCCAACTATTACCACCCAATCCTGTTTCCCCTCTTGTCCTCTCCGTTGCTGGCTTCCATTCCTGTTTACTATATTCTCTCTCTGCTGAGCTACATCCTCAAGGAAATTATTCGTTTAACTATAACATTAAATCACATCATTCTCCTTCAAAACACAGTTTGCCAGACAGAAGCCTTCTAACAACCTAATCACTGACCATGCAAGTTATCAGCTGCCAGATCATCACCTACAACACGGCTTCAGTAGTCATATTGGTTATGATGACATACTCTGAAAAAAGTATTGGTGGATTTGGTATGCACGTAGACTTGTGTTTATTTCTTTATGTCACACAGACCCATTTGATAAATATGATATATTTATTTATTTAATATCTGTGGGTCAGATTCATGAGTAGTTAATCTCTGTGCTGCTATCATGTGCATGTTGTACCATGGCCCAGACATGATAGCTCACTGTTTTTTATTCATTAAACAGCCCTACACATCATGTAGAGCTGCCAAGCAAAGATAAATGGCAGAGTATGCTAATGAAAGCTTAACTAGCTGAATTACATGCTAATCAACCAGTCCAAGATGGTGAACCATTCAGGAAGCGACAAATTAATCATGTAGACTTGTAGCTCTTTGCCGTGAACTCCAAAACTTACTGAAATGCAGCCACCATCACACTAGAAAAAAATGCAATGTTAGGGGCTGTTGGTGCTCTCTTTCATATATATGTGCGACAGGCTAAAATCTATGCTGCTGCTGCTGCTGCTGACAGACCTTATCCAAGGAGTAGGAAGGTGTTCAGACCATGTTGAACTGCATGATATACAGGGTTGATAGGGAAACACTGTAGGAACTCTGCAACCTCTGCCGCCCCCAACTCAGACCTAGGGAAAATCAAGGAGAACCTATACCAGTGAAATCTAAGGTATATGTAACATTAAGAATATTAGCTACTGGTATATTCCAGCGACCCAAAGGGGATATACTTGGAGTGTCACAGACTTCAGCCTCCAGAATATTGCACCAATATCTTAATGCTATGCTAGATCATGCAAGGGAGTACATTTATTTTGCACAGACTAGAGGAGAGAGCAAGAACAATGCAGGAGATTTGGAGGCCATAAACTGCACTCACATAGAAATAAAATCCTCACCTGGTGAACAGGGAAGGACATATATCAACAGGAACAAGGGGTCCACTCAATAAACTGCCAACTTGCCTGTAATGCCCGAAGGATCATCCTCAATGTATGTGCAGCAACCCAGGCAGTTACCATGACTCACACATATAGCACACCTCACAGACTTACACAAGGTTTGATAGGGGTGATATTCCACAAGGTCATCTACTGGCTGATGCAGGTTATGCATCAGAATCATGGCTCATCACACCCATCTGAAATGCACACACATCCTCCGAAGAAGGATGGAATGATGCCCACACTCAAACTTGAAAAATAATAGAGCGTGTGTTTGACTGTGCAGTATGACTCAGGCACCTGCACAGAAATTCTTACAGTCTGTATCATGTTGCATAATATTGTCTTGAGTAAACAGCTGCAACAGGGACAGCAAAGGCCAAGACCACACATTCCTGGACCAGAAGCAGGTTCAGCACTTCCAGCACATACAGACAATGATTCTGAGGGAGAACCGCCTGCTGCAGAGGAACTCGGCAGATGTATGTGTGCGCAATATGCCCTTGGCCTGCCTAAGAGGGAAAGGATACTGACACATTTACTACTTAAGTGTCAAAGGTTAACACACACACACACACACACACACACACACACACACACACACACACACACACACACACACACACACACACACACACACACACACACACACACACACACTCTCCAGTGAAGGAATACAAATAATAACCTAAGCACATACAAATATTAAAACTGATACCAGCAAATGCCCATAAACTTTACTTCCCCAGTACTCCTGTGTAAATGAGGCCTTCACCTGTGGCTACTGTACTGATCTTATTCAGCCCTACTCACACCTATAGGTACTCTCCCCAGATAGTTCCCACTCTACTGTCCCTGACCTCTCTTCCACAGATTCTGATAACCATGGACGGACAATTTCCTATTGTTTTTCCTGCTAGTCTTGTTGATATGGCCATCCTGAGACAGTGTAGCAACTGCCTTATATAAACAGACAACCCTCTACTACTACCACCTAGGAACGCAATATGTGAGAGATGCAGTTACATTAAGAACCTAAAATCCTGGCTGTCTCAGTCACAAGCCAGTACATCAGGCACTGAGAAGATTGTCTGCACAAACACTATGAACATCACACCTCTAACAACACCCACATCTGTACAACACACTCTTACATATGCGGAAGTTCTTAACAAAAATATACTTAAACAAAAGTGACCTTTGAAGCAAAAACACACATGCACATAACAACCCACAGCACCAAGCATCACACATAGTACACACGGCTGTGTCTCACAGCCTCTAAGGCCCAGCCACCAACCCAACATACTAGTTATAGGAGACTCTACCGTAAGACACACAGATGTGCCCCTCACTAGGCTAGATAAGGAGAAAGTCACGGTAAGTTGCTTGTCAGGTGCTAGAATCCACCATATCACACATGCACTTAAGTCTCTTAACAACAGGTACTGCTATGACTCTGTCATAGTCCATGATGGTGTGAATGACTTGAGACGTACCTCTCTGGACTATATGAAGAGAGACATGATTGAGCTTGCTGAATATGTGTCCCAGGCAGGTATGTCTCTTGCCTTAAGCAGCATCCTACCATCGCCCAGAATGATGCTTCAACACAAACAGAAAATGAATGACTTGGCTTAGTTTCATTTCTGATGTCATTCCAGGGGGATCCAGTACCTGACAGCCTGGGAAGACATGATTGACAGACCACAATGCTTTGCCAGAGATGGTCTTCATCTGTCCCTCATGGGTTCAGGCTTCTGGCAAAGGCTCTTGCCTTCTCAATAGTGCCTTTTTTAGGCAAAGTCATGAGCACAAAATTACCAACATGAAAAATTCTTCTAAATGAAATCTAAAGGTCATGCTGTTAAACGCTAGGAGTCTTAATGTGAAACTGCACCTGCAAGCATTCCTTGCCCTGCAGGATGCTGACATTTGTGCAGTCACTAAAATCTGGTTCAAAGCTGTGGAGAGTGCTCCAGGCTTACTAGGTTACTCATCCTACCATACTTTCAGACCCCAAACGGAGGGCTACAAAGCCTAAGGAAGTGGAGTTTCAATATTTATCAAAGACATACCCACCTCCAGGCTGGTCAAGCTGTATGACACAAAGGAACACTCCAAGTGCAGTTAACTGTTGACAAACCACCTTTTCAAATCATAGCTAGCTACAGACTCCCAACCATGACTCAGTACGCCCACTCCACCTATCTGGACTTACTTGAATCCATCAAAATTCAACCCTCGACCCTGATCCTGGGTGACTTTAACTACCAATCATAGATTGGAAGACCTATTCTGGCCCAAACATGAACGCCCAGAGATTACATGACTTTGTCAATACCAATGCATTAGATCAGCTGGTTTACACCCCTATGAGAGCTGAAAATATCCTGGACCTGGTCCTAACCAACATGAGTAGCCACTGTAGCACCCCTACACTGTCATCCTCCTTGATAAGATCAGACCATAAAGAGATTACTTTTGAAGTCACCATCACCCCCCCCCAATCAGGGTCAAATAAAAACATTTTTCCAAAGCTGAGTCCAATCTCCTCAGACCAGGTATAAGCAGCTTCATAGCCACTGTCCCTTCAGTTGGAAATAGCACTAATGTCCAAGCCTACACCAAAAAACTATATGACCACCGACATAGCTGTATGGACTCAGCAATACCTGACAGGACGAAATCATCTTCCTCAAGGAAGACTAAACCTGTCTGGTAGACAGCAGCAATAAACAAACTCTATAATAAAGGAAAAAAAATTGCTGTCGAAGACCAAGAAGGACCAGGTGCCAAGTTGGAAGCAATCTCTCCTTTGTCTGAACAAGCAAATAAGGTCACTAGTGAAATCTTCTAAGGCTAACTTCGAGTCCAGTTTGGTCACATCCACTAAGAACAATCACAAGAACTTCTTCACATATGTCCACATTCTCAAAGGTAACACCCAATCTGTTCTGAACTGGTGGTCAATAACACCACATACACAAACGCCATAGATATAGCCAACCTACTGGCATACAGGTTCAGTGAAAACTTTACCCCCCTGCCCCCCCCCATCAGTAAACCAGGACATCCCCAGCACCTGCCCTCCTTCCCACATCACCAGGGAACAGGTCTGTAATGGCCTCTAATAGGTAAAAAATACAGTCTCCATGGGACCCGATACCATCCCTGGCTGTATCCTACATAAACTCAGGCATGAGCTCTCAGCTCCATTAGGCACCCTGTTCAACCAAAGCCTGAGCACCGGCTTCATACCAGCTGAATGGAGGACAGCAACTGTCTTCCCTCTACACAAAGATGGAGCATTCACTGACCCAGGCAATTATAAGCTCAACAGCCTAACTAGCCAGATCTGCAAGGCCATGGAGTGTATTACCACAGACCTTAAAAACAAGGAAATTAGCAACCTCCAAATGCTTGACCCCAACACAGTTTTGTTTTGTCAAAGAGAGATCATGCCTGTTAAACATGGTCAACTTCTTAGAAACAGTCACCAAAGCCATAGACAAGGGGAAGATGGTACACACTATCTACTTGACCTAGCCAAAGCCTTTGACACTATTCCACACTAGGGCATAATAGATAAACTCTCCCAGCTAGACATCAACCCATATGTTACTAGATAGGTAGCTAACTGGCTCAGTGACAGACACCACTCAGTCAAAATAGGGGAAGCCACCTCTAGTAGTAGACCTTTAATGAGCGGTGTACCCCAAGGATCGGTCTTGGGGCCTCTACTGTCTGGAATTTACTTTTTTGAGGTGCAAGCCAAAACCAGTAGTCTGTAGCTGACTAAGTTTGTAGATGACTACAGGATGGGCACTGTCTTAAATTCCTCTAGTGATGTGAACATCGTCCTAGAGGGTCTTGCCCAAACTAATGACTGGTGCCCAAAGCATGACCTCAAACTGAATGCTAAGAAATGCATCATTATCCCCTTTGGGGAAAATTACATCCCCACAATTTATCACATTAATAACAATGTACTAAGCATGCAATCAGTCATGAAAGACTTGGGCACCCAGGTTGATAGCAACCTGACTTTTGACCACCACGTTGTCTCCATTATATGGAAGACTTTCTACATGGCCCACCTAATAAATAAGGGTATTTCATCTAGGAAAAATGAGGTCATAACATCTCTGTACTCCTCCCTTATCAGACCCATTATCGAATACAATGCCCCCATTTGGCATGTTACTTGCCAAGCAGATGCAGCAGCTGGAGAGACTACAGAGGTTCCTGACCCAGAAAATCCAGGGTCTCAAACACCTATCCTATACAGATAGGCTAAAATCCCTGTCCCTCTACTCAGTCTCATACAGACTGCTCAGAGGTGACCTGTGTCTGGCATACAAGGCCATCTTAGACTCAGCCGTGATGGACTTGCTGCATATCCGTAAGTCAAACTCCACTCACGCAACCCACATGCAAGGTCTTAACCTAGTCTAAGACATTAATAGAACTTGTTGTTGGGATAGATCTGTGTCCCAAAGACTCCCCCATCTGTGTAATAGACTCCCACTCCATGTCAAGCAGAGTACCTCTCAAGCCCTCCTTTAGAGGAACCTGAACGACTGGATGGGAAACAGAAAATACACCCTTGGGATCCCAACTTTATCCCTGCTGGACAGGAGAAACAGGTGCTGACTTTGAGGCAATATGGGTGAAATTCTTGGCTAGGTTTATAAGGGCCTCCGGGCCAATAACCTAGTATCATCCTATGAACCTATGAACCTATGAACCTATGTGTATGGATTGCATCTTTGAAGACTGGTAGAGATGGGTGAAGGCTGCCAGCCTAGTCAAATAGAACTTGGTACATAATTCTATCATTTGTAAATACTGTGAAATCTTGAACTTAAAACAATGGGTCAACATTGCTCTCTGCTGTAAAGAAAGCTGTCAAACATTTCTTGCTGGTCCTTTGAAATTAAAATTATTTCATCACTGCCTTTGATGTTTACAAGTCAGCTCCATTCCGGCTAGATGAAGGCTTCCTACCTATTGTTTTAAGGCTAAAGTTAATGACCAGAATTTACATATGGAATGTCCTTTATTGCTCTAAGTGTAAAAGAATGTAAATGCGGTTTCTGTCAGCCTGTGAATACCAGGAAAGTGTGAAATGATGTAATATTTTATCAGAACTGCAGTTTCAATTTAACAGTGAGAACCAGAGGTTATTAAGCATTTTTGTCTTGAACATCCAACTCAACACTGCCTTATGCTATCTTTATGTAAGTAGTATGTTAGAACTGTGTTTTCTCCTAGAAGTAGCTAGGAATTAAAATGTTTAGACTAAGTGTTTTTCTGTGATGTCAGAATTGTACTACTGCTTTAAGTATTTCTGTGCGATCTCTGAACTCTTGACTAGCACTGACTGTGTAGTAGAAAGTATTGTCTTGTGGTTTTAATTATTTATTATTAAATATTTTAAAACCTTTTAACTGTGGCTGGTTTGTGTAGAGATAATTTAATCTCTAAAGTACATTGCATATTTATAGAGTTTACTGTCCAAGTCACTCCAAATAAGCTTTGACTGATTAGTCACACTTACCAATTGGATAATAATATTGTACAGTAATAATTGGACACCCTTTTAAGGGCATTTGAGTAGCTGATAAATATTAGTGGGTGGTGGCAGCTGGTACTGCCGTATAGTCTGGGAAAAAAGGGCACAGCTGGAGAACCTGTGCCCGCCTTCCCCAGGAGTGTCTGTGTGGTTGTATAACCTCTTTTCAAAGTGCTTGTGTGTGTGTGTGTGTGTGTGTGTGTGTGTGTGTGTGTGTGTGTGTGTGTGTGTGTGTCAGCTACTTGGGCAGGGACATGAAGCACTGGTTGGACAGAGAGGGTTCTAAACGTTTTAGCTTGCCCACTAAGCTGAGATCTGGACCCTATAGCTGTGCCAGTGGGGAGTCTTACTGGGGAGCTGGAGAGCAAGGTAGCGACCAGCCCCAGACTGGCTGTGATCTCTGTGTGCTCTTAAGGAAAATTGCACTTTACTGCTTGCACTAGAGTATAAATACTGAGCACGTGTGAGCCTGACTGCCATTTTGTAGTTAGCTGTTGAGATGTGAACATGTATTTATGTAAGTTCTGTTTGTTAGTTAGTTCGTTAATTTTTAAAGATGCTGTTATCCATCCTGATGTGTTTGCATATATTAAAGTATCTGAATGAAACCCCAAACCTTCTTATTATATGTAAAAGAGATGAAGAAGTGACGTGGTGTCAGAACCATCAGGTCTAAAGGACATGGTACCAGAAGCAGCATATCTAAAAGGGTCTGAAGTCAGAAACTGAATACAAAAGGAGCATGAAGTTTAAAACAGCTTGGTGAAAACAATTACAATTTAAGGCACTTCTCCAGATGTTGGTGGAATTTACAGCAGTGGAAAATTCCAAAACTGTGCATACTTCAGAAAACAAGTCAGAAACAAATTTCAGGTATACACTGTGGGCATGGCAGATGGATTTTGAAAACCCAGTGCACTTGTGTTTGGCAGTAATATTGCTGAGAACTGGAGAGTGTTTGAGCAAGAGTATGACATTTTCATACAGGCTGTATTTTCTGATAAAGATGACCATACAGAGGCATTTTTTCTACTTAATTTAGCTGGGTCAGAAGCTATAAAAAGGGAATGGTCATTTGTGTATGCACCTCCTATTTATGCTTGGGGGGGCACCATATTGTTGTACAGGCTGAGTCAAGGGAGCACCCAGAGTGCTTAAAATGTAAATTTAGAGAAATGTGTAACCCTCAGCCAAATGTTACAATGGAAAGGCACTTATTTTATACAAGGGATCAAACGCCTGGTGAAACTTTTGCAGCATATATAACTAACCTGAGAAATAAAGCTAAAACATGCAGATTTGGTGACTTAATGGATGAGTTGATAAATGACAAATGCATGTGGTATAAAAGATGGTGCTGTGAGAAAGATTTTGCTTCATGACAGTGATTTAACTTTGAATAAGGCCATTGAGATTTGTCAGATGTATGAGCTCACAGAATGGCACACAAATATGCTTATAAATGAGAGCAACTCTATAAGGCACAGTGATAGAGCTCATATTGATAGTATGCAGCACATGGGAAAAGAAACAGGCCTAAGCACATGGCAGCCCCTGCCACACCTTCTGGTAAACTCCAGAACTTTCTAGCACATTACGGAGTTCACACAGCCACAGTGAAGCACAGGAGTGAATCAGCTAACTCAAAGCATGGACCCCCATCCACTTTCATTGCCAACTTGTGTAACTGTGGCAGTAATCATGAATCTAGAAGGGAAAAGTGTTTAGCTTTTGGTCAGCAATACCACAAATGTAATAAACGGAATAATTTCAAAAGATATTGTAAATCAAAAGGCTCACAATCTTTTATAAAAAGGGAACATTTTAAGAAATGAGTCGATCAGTTAGACAGTAGCTGTTCTACTCTTTATGTTGATGGTGTGTCAGTCCTTCAAGAAACGGTTAATGCAGTTGATTTAAGGGCAAAGAATGAAGTATTTTGTACTGTTCGGATAAATGGCAAACCCACAGATCTCAAAGTTGATACAGGTTCTAAGTGCAATGTTATGTTTGCAGAAACATATGCTAAAGTGGGTAAAAGTGAAATGCTTGATTTGGCAAGGTGTGTGAAACTTGTTGCCTATGGAAGTGAAGAAATTTAAACCAAAGGCTCAGTAATGCTTTCATGTTACTCTGCAGGAAGAATCTACAACTTATAATTTTATGTGGTCAAGAGACACATCCAGTCATTATTAGGGCTTAAAGACTTTTTGAAAATGGGACTGACTTCATTTAATATGAAAGTCCATCGTGTTAGCTTAAAAGATCACTACTCTAATTTTGCCCGACACATTTTTTCTACCCATGCTGAGATCTTCCAAGACAAACTAGGCAAACTTCTAGTTGTGTACTCCATGAAGTTAGACCTAGAGGTCAGTCCAGTTGTCAGACCAGCACATAATTTTCCAATAGCCATGCAGGACAAAGTCAAGGCCAAGTTAGAGAAAATGGTGTGACAAGCTATAATTTGTCCAAAGCAAAATCCAACTGAATGGCTATCTTCCATGGTTGTAGCTCAGATGACATGAGATTATCTATTGACCCATGATATTTGAACAAACCACTAAAAAGACCTCATCGTCCAATACGCACAAAGAAGTTGCAGCCTTGATGCCAAATGCCACTATTTTTTCTGTCTTAGATGTAATGAATTCATTTTGGAAAATTCAGATTGATATATTTATTCAGATATCCAAACGTCATTTGGGATAAATTCTGCAAGTGAATTCTTTCAGCGTGCAATGGAGCAACCTTTTTCTGAGTATCCTTGTGCTATTATAGTAGACGACATACTGGTAGGAGGTCATGATGAAGCAGAATATGACAGAAACCTCAGAAAAGTTCCAGAAAAAGCATGTCAAGTGAACCTTAAGCTCAATGCACAGAAATGCAAATTCAAGCTGCAAGAAGTTCCTTATGTTGGTCATTTATTCACAAGTACAGGCCTATGACCAGACCCTTCAAAGCAATCAGTCATTCTCGAGATGCCAGCTCCAAACAATGCTCAAGCCCTGCAACATTTTGTTGGCATGGTCAACTACCTAGGCAAGTTCATTCCAGACTTGAGCCAACTTTCAGCAGCAGTCAGAGAGCTGACACATAAAGACATATCCTGGTCTTGGTTAGAGCAACACCAAAGAGCATTTGGTGTCTTAAAACAGAGAATTGCTAATCCACCAACTCTCAGATATTATGATGTTCACAAGTCAGTTACACTTTCCTGTGATGCTTTGAAATTTGGACTTGCTGCAGTCATTCCACAAGAGGATCAACCTGTTGCCCACACATTGAGAACTCTTACCCAAACTGAACAGCAGTAAACCCAGATTGAAAAAGAGCTTTTGGCAATTGTGTTTGTATGTTTGAAGTTCCATGATTAGGCACATGGTAGACCTGTACAGATCGAAACAGATCACCAACCATTAGTCACAATCCTGAGTAAGCCAATGCATTCAGCTCCAGCCAGACTGCAATGTATGATGCTGAGATTGTAAAAGTACAATTTCAATCTTGTCTACAAGAAAGGCAAACTATCTTGCTGATACATTATCCAGATCACTCAGAAATACAACTGAACAGAATGATAATCAAGGTATTCAAACAACTGATGATGCTGAAGTCATGGAAGTGAGAAATTTTTCTTCATACATCTTGATGAGCTCAGAGAACACACAGCCACAGATCCAATTTTGCAAAGGCTCAGCCACTGTATCAATCAAGGATGGCCGTCAAAGCAATCTAGTTTATCTCAAGAACTGCAACCTTATTTTCCATACAGAGATGAGATTTTGTCTGACAAAGGTATTAATGAAAGGAACTCAAACAACACTTCCTCCCATACGGTAAGTGCAAATGCCAAGAAAACTGTAATGCAAACTCAAAAAAATGTCCAGCATTATGGTGAGAGATAAAAATCACATTTAATACTCATGAATACACTGAAGAAGGCTTATAGCTCAAACTGATATGTTTCATGAGTATTAAATATGATTTTTATCTCTCACCATAGTGATGGCCATTTTCTTGAATTTGCATCATAATGAAAGGTCCAAAAGTAATTGTTCCAAAATCCTTCCAACCTGAGTACATTACTGTCTTGTATCGTGGTCATCCAAGAACAGAATCTACCAAATGAAGGGTGAGAGAGAGAATATTTTGGCCTTCTATGTCACCAGACATTGAGAGAGTACTTTCTTCTTGTTCAGTATGTAATAGTACTAAGCCTCATCAACAGTAATGACCACTTCAGCTTAACCAGACTCCACAACTACCTTGGTCAACAGTAGCCACTGTTATCTTCAAATGGAATAGTCAACATTATTTGTTGTTAGTAGACTCTTACTCCAATTGGTTTGAGATTGACCTACTTCCCAACCTAGCATCCAGTACAGTCATCACTAAGATGAAACATCATTTTGCTGTGCATGGTAGTCCACAAAAAGTTTTTCTTGATAATGGCACGCAGTTTCCAAGCCAACAGTTCAAAAGATTTGCTGAAGAATGAGACTTTACTTATATCACAAGTAGTCCAGAGCCTTTGATGTTTACAAGTCAGCTCGATTCCGGCTAGATGAAGGCTTCCCACCTATTTTTTTAAGGCTAAAGATAATGACCAGAATTTGCACGTGGAATGTCCTTTATTGCTCTAAGTGTAAAAGAATTTAAATGCAGTTTTTGTCAGCCTGGGAACACCAGGAAAGTGGGAAATTATGTAATGTTTTATTAGAACTGCAGTTTCAGTTTAACAGTGAGAAACCGAGATTATTAAGCATTTTTGCCTTGAACATCCAACTCAGCACTGTCTTATGCTCTCTTTATGTAAGTAGTATGTTAGAACTATGTTTTCTCCTAGAAGTAGCTAGGAATTTCAATGTTTAGACTAAGTGTTTTTCTGTGATGTCAGAATTGTACTACTGAATTATTTTAAGTATTTCTGTGTGATCTTTGAACTCTTGACTAGCACTGACTGTGTAGTAGAAAGTATTGTCTTGTGGTTTTAATTATTTATTATTAAATATTTTAAAATCTTTTAACTGTGGCTGGTTTGTGTAGAGATAATTTAATCTCTAAAGTACATTGCATATTTAGAGTTTACTGTCCAATTCACTCCAAATAAGCTTTGACTGATTAGTCACACTTACCAATTGGATAATAATATTGCACAGTAATAATTGGACAACCTTTTAAGGGCCTTTGAGTAGCTGATAAATGTTAGTGGGTGATGGCAGCTGGTACTACCGTACATTCTGGGAAAAAGGGGCACAGCTGGGAACCTATGCCAGCCTTCCCCAGGAGTGTCTGTGTGGTTGTATAACCTCTTTTCAAAGTGCATGTGTATGTGTGTGTGTGTCAGCTACTTAGGCAGGGACATGAAGCACTGGTTGGACGGAGAGGGTGCTAAAGGTTTCAGCTTACCCACTAAGCTGAGATCTGGACCCTATAACTGTGCCAGTGGGGAGTCTTATTGGGGACCTGGAGAGCAAAGGAGCGACCAGCCCCAGACTGACTGTGATCTTTGTGTGCTCTTAAGGGAAATTGCACTTTACTGTGTGTATTTGTTGTCCTTTCCTCATATATGAGACACCCTCTCTGGTGTTAGTGGTGAGGTTTGAGGCTCCTTGATTGCTTGGCCAGGGCACAAGTGTCACAGCATCAGACAGAGACAGCCCTGTAGATCAATATGCATGTGTCTATACCTTTACGAAGCTATCCAAGGGCTTGCACTAGATTATAAATACTGAGCATGTGTGTATGTAAGTTCTGTATGTATGTAAGTTCTGTTTGTTAGTTAGTTCATTCGTATTTAAAAATGCTGCTATCCATCCTGATGTGTTTATATATAATAAAGCATCTGAATGAAACCCCAAACCTTCTTATTATATGTAACAGAGATGAACAAGCGACGTGGTGTCAGAACTGTCATGTCTAAAGAACATGGTACCTGACAGAGCATATCTAAAAGGGCCTGAAGTCAGAAACTGAATACTAAAGGGACATGAAGTTTAAAACAGCTTGGTGAAAACAATTTAAGGCACTTGTCCAGATGTTGGTGGAATTTACAGCAGTGGAAAAGTCCAAAACTGTGCATACTTCAGAAACCAAGTCAGAAACAAATTTCAGGTATAAACTGTGGGCATGGCAGATGGATTTTGAAAACCCAGTGCACTTGTGTTTGACAGTAATATTTCTGAGAACTGAAGAGTGTTTGAGCAAGAGTATGACATTTTCATACAGGCTGTATTTTCTGATGAAGATGACCATACAGAGGCATTTTTTTCTACTTAATTTAGCTGGGTCAGAAGCTATAGAAAGGGAATGGTCATTTGTGTATACACCTCCTATTTATGCTTGGGGGGGCACCATATTGTTGTACAGGCTGAGTCAAGGGAGCACCCAGAGTGCTTAAAATGTAAATTTAGAGAAATGTGTAACCCTCAGCCAAATGTTACAATGGAAAGGCACTTATTTTATACAAGGGATCAAACGCCTGGTGAAACGTATAACTAACCTGAGAAATAAAGCTAAAACATGCAGATTTGGTGACTTAATGGATGAGCTGATAAAGGACAAATGCATGTGGTATAAAAGATGATGCTGTGAGAAAGATTTTGCTTCATGACAGTGATTTAACTTTGAATAAGGTCATTGAGATTTGTCAGATATATGCGCTCATAGAATGGCACACAAATATGCTTATAAATGAGAGCAGCTCTATAAGGCACAGTGATAAAGCTCATATTGATAGTATGCAGCACATAGTTAAAGGAAACAAGCCCAAGCACATGGCAGCCCCTGCCACACCTTCTGGTAAACCCCAGAACTTTCTAGCACATTCCAGAGTTCGCACAGCCACAGTAAAGCACAGGAGTGAGTCAGCAAACTCAAACCATGGACCCCCCCCCCATAGCCGGCCTTAGGCATAGACCAACTAGGCAGTCGCCTAGGGCGCCGCTGTAGCAGGGGCACTTTTCCAGTATTTATTTGGTGTAGGTAGACCAGAATGGAGGCACTGGGTAGTGTGGTGGGGGTGCCGTGGTGCCCTTTTGCCTAGGGCACCAGTTGACCTAAGGCCGCTCCTGGGACCCCCATCCACTTTCATTGCCAACTGTTGTAATTGTTGCAGTAATCATGAATCTAGAAGGGAAAAGTGTTTAGCTTTTAGTCAGCAATGCCACAAATGTAATAAATGGAATAATTTCAAAAGATTTTGTAAATCAAAAGGCCCAAAATCTTTTATAAAAACAGAAAATTTTAAGAAATGAGTTGATCAGTTAGACAGTGGCTGTTCTACTCTTTATGTTGATGGTGTGTCAGTCCTTCATGAAACGGTTAATGCAGTTGATTTAAGGGCAAAGAATTAAGTATTTTGTACTGTTCGGATAAATGGCAAACCCACAGATCTCAAAGTTGATACAGGTTCTAAGTGCAATGGTATGTCTGCAGAATCATTTGCTAAAGTGGGTAAAAGTGAAAGGCTTGATTTGGCAAGGTGTGTGAAACTTGTTGCCTATGGAGGTGAAGAAGTTTAAACAAAAGGCACAGTTATGCTTTCATGTTATTCTGCAGGAAGAAGCTAAAACTTATTATTTTATGTGGTCAAGAGACACATCCAGTCATTATTAGGGCTCAAAAGACTTCTTGACAATGGGGCTGACTTCATTTAATACGAAAGACCATCATGTTAGCTTAAAAGACCACTACTCTAATTTTGCCGACACATGTTTTCTACCCATGCTGATCTCTTCCAAGACAAACTAGGAAAACTTCTAATTGTGTACTCCATGAAGTTAGACCCAGAGGTCAGTCCAGTTGTCAGACCAGCATATAATTTTCCAATAGCCATCCAGGACAAAGTAAAGGCCGAGTTAGACAAAATGGTGTGACAAAATGTAATTTGTCCAGTGGAAACTCCAACTGAATGGGTATCTTCCATGGTGGTAGCTCAGATGACATCAGAGTATATAATGACCCATGATATTTGAACAAACCACTAAAAATACCTCATCATCTAATATGCATAGTCAAAGAAGTTGAAGCCTTGATGACAAATGCCACTATTTTTTCTGTCTTAGATGCAATGAATTCATTTTGGGAAATTCAGATTGATACATTGATTCAGATATCCAAACGTCATTTGGAATACATTCTGCAAGTGAATTCTTTCAGTGTGCAATGGAGCAAACTTTTTCTGAGTATCCTTGTGCTATTATAGTAGACGACATACTGGTAGGAGGTTGTGATGAAGTAGAATATGACAGAAACCTAAGAAAAGTTCCAGAAAGGGCATGTCAAGTGAACCTTAAGCTCAATGCACAGAAATGCAAATTCAAGCTACAAGAAGTTCCTTATGTTGGTCATTTATTCACAAGTACAGGCCTACGAACAGACCCTTCAAAGCAATCAGTCATTCTCGAGATGCCAGCTCCAAACAATTTTCAAGCCCTGTAACATTTTCTTGGCATGATCAACTACCTAAGCAAGTTCATTCCAGACTTGAGCCAACTTTCAGCAGCAGTCAGAGAGCTGACACATAAAGACATATCCTGGTCTTCGTTAGAGCAACACCAAAGAGCATTTGGTGTCTTAACACAGAGAATTGCTAGTCCACCAACTCTCAGATACCATGATGTTCACAAGTCAGTTACACTTTCCTGTGATGCTTCGAAATTTGGACTTGCTGCAGTCATTCCACAAGAGGATCAACCTGTTGCCCACACATTGAGAACTCTTACCCAAACTGAACAGCAGTAAACCCAGATTGAAAAAGAGCTTTTGGCAATTGTGTTTGTATGTTTGAAGTTCCATGATTAGGCACATGGTAGACCTGTACAGATCGAAACAGATCACCAACCATTAGTCACAATCCTGAGTAAGCCAATGCATTCAGCACCAGCCAGACTGCAATGTATGATGCTGAGATTGTAAAAGTACAATTTCAATCTTGTCTACAAGAAGGGCAAACGATCTTGCTGATACATTATCCAGATCACTCAAAAATACAACTGAACAGAATGATAATCAAGGTATTCAAACAACTGATGATGCTGAAGTCATGGAAGTGAGAAATTTTTCTTCATACATCTTGATGAGCTCAGAGAAGACACAGCCACAGATCCAGTTTTGCAAAGGCTCAACCACTTTATCAGTCAAGGATGGCCGTCAAAGCAATCTAGTTTATCTCAAGAACTGCAACCTTATTTTCCATACAGAGATGAGATTTTGTCTGACAAAGGTATTAATGAAAGGAACTCAAAAAACAATTCCTCCCATACGGTAAGTGCAAATGCCATGAAAACTGTAATGCAAACTCAGAAAAATGTCCAGCATTATGGTGAGAGATAAAAATCACATTTAATACTCATGAATACACTGAAGAAGGCTTATAGCCCAAACAGGTATGTTTCATGAGTATTAAATGTGATTTTTATCTCTCACCATAGTGCTGGCTATTTTCTTGAGTTTGCATCATAATGAAAGGACCAAAAGTAATTGTTCCAAAATCCTTGCAACCTGAATACATTACTATCTTGCATCGTGGTCATTCAAGAACAGAATCTAGCAAATGAAGGGTGAGAGAGAGAATATTTTGGCCTTCTATGTCACCAGACATTGAGAGAGCACTTTCTTCTTGTTCACTATATAATAGTACTAAGCCTCATCAACAGAAAGAACCACTTCAGCTTAACCAGACTCCACAACTACCTTGGTCAACAGTAGCCACTGTTATCTTCGAGTGGAATCATCATCATCATCTTCTTTCAGCTGTTCCCATAAGGGGTCGCCACAGCAGATCACCTGTTTCCATTTCTTCCTGTTGTCTGCATCTTGCTCTGTCACACCAACCACCTGCATGTCCTCTCTCACCACATCCATAAACCTTATCTTAGGCCTTCATCTTTTCCTGTTACCTGGTAGCTTCATCCTTAGCATCTTTTTCCCAATATACTCAGCATCGCTCCTCAGCACATGTCCATACCAACATAATCGTGCCTCTCTGGCTTTGTCTCCAAACCTTCCAACCTGGGCTGATCCTCTAATATACTTATTCCTAATCCTGTCCAACCTCGTCACACCCAGTGCAAATCTTAACATCTTTAATTCTGCCACATCCAGCTCAAACTCCTGCCTTTTTGTCAGTGCCACTGTCTCCAACCCATATAACATAGCTGGTCTCACTACCCTCTTGTAGACCTTCCCTTTCACTCTTACAGGTACTCATCTGTCAAAAATCACTCCTGACACACTTCTCCACCCACTCCATCCTGCCTGTACACTCTTCTTCACCTCTCTTCCACACTCACCGTTACTCTGAACTATTGACCCCAGGTATTTAAGCTCATCCACCTTCACCACCTCTACTCCTTGCATCCTCACCATTCCTCTATCCTCCTTCTCATTCACACACATATATTCTGTCTTAGTCCTGCTGACCTTAATTCCTCTTCTCTCTAGACCATATCTCCATCTCTCCAGGGTCTCCTCCACCTGTTCCCTACTCTCGCTACAGATCACAATGTCATCTGAAAACATCATAGTCCACGGGGACTCCTGTCTGATCTCGTCTGTCAACCTGTCCATCATCATTGCAAATAAGAAAGGGCTCAGAGCTGATCCTTGATGTAACCCCACCTCCACCTTAAACACATCCGTCACTCCCACCGCAGACCTCACCGCTGTCACACTACCCTTGTACATATCCTGTACCACTCTTACATACTTTTCTTACACTCCTGACTTCCTCATACAATACCACAACTCCTCTCTAGGTACCCTGTCATATGCTTGCTCTAAGTCTACAAAAAGACAATGCAACTCCTTCTGACATTTTCTGTACTTCTCCATCAGCACTCTTACAGCAAACATTGCATATGTAGTTCTCTTTCCCGTTATGAAACCATACTGCTGATCACTAATCATCACATCCCTTTTTAACCTTGCTTCCACTACACTTTCCCATAACTTCATGCTGTGACTGATCAATTTAATCCCTCTGTAGTTACTACAGCTCTGCACATCACCCTTATTTTTAAAAATCAGTACCAAAACACTTTTTCTCCATTCCTCAGGCATCCTCTCACTTTCCAAGATTTCATTAAACAATCTGGTTAAAAACTCCACTGCCATTTCACCTAAACACCTCCATGCTTCCACAGGTATGTCATCTGTGCCAACAGCCTTTCCATTCGTCATTCTCTTCATAGCTATCCTTACTTCCTCCTTGCTAATCCACTGCACTTCATGATTCACTGTCCCTACATCATCCAATCTTCTCTCCCTCTCATTCTTTTCATTCATCAACCCCTTAAAGTACTCTTTCCATCTCCTCAACACACTCTCATCGCTTGTGAGTATGTTTCTCTCATTATCCTTTATCACCTTTACCTGCTGCACATCTTTCCTAGCTCGGTCCCTCTGTCTAGCCAATTGGTACAGGTCCTTTTCTCCCTCCTTAGTGTCCATCCTTTCATACAACTCTTCATATGCCTTATCCTTAGCCTTCAGCACCTCTCTCTTTGCCATACACCTCATCTCCTTATACTCCTGTCTACTTTCTTCATCTCTCTGACAATCCCACTTCTTCTTTGCCTCTTTCTCTGTATACTCTCCTGTACTTCCTCATTCCACCACCATGTCTCCTTGTCATCCTTCCTCTGTGCAGATGTGATACCAAGCACCTTTCTAGCCATCTCCCTTACTAGCTCTGCTGTAGTTACCCAGCTATTTGGTAACTTTTCACTGCCACCCAGTGCCTGCCTTAACTCATCCCTGAACTCCACCTCACAATTACCCTTTTTCAATTTCCACCATTTGATCCTTGGTACTGCCCCCACACTCCTCCTCCTCTTCATGATAACCAACCTCATCCTACAAACCACTATCCTATGCTGCCTAACTACACTTTCTGCGGTCACCACTTTACAGTCTCCAATCTCCTTCAAACTGGCCCTCCTACATAAGATATAATCCACCTCTGTGCATCTTCCTCCACTCTTGTATAGTGAACATTATGTGTTGTTAGTAAACTCTTACTCCAGTTGGTTTGAGATTGACCTACTTCCCAACCTAGCATCCAGTACAGTCATCACTAAGATGAAACATCATTTTGCTGTGCATGGTAGTCCACAAAATGTTATTCTTGATAATGACACAAAGTTTACAAGCCAACAGTTCAAAAGATTTGCTGAAGAATGGAACTTTACTCATATCACAAGTAGTCCAGAGTACCCGCACTCAAATGGTTTGGCAGAACATGCAGTGCAAAGTGCAAAACAGTTACCAGAGAAGTCAAAATGAGACAATAGTGATGATGTTTTCTTAAATCTCTTGAATCACAGAAATGTTCCTTGTGATAAATATCTTGGTTCCCCTGCTCAGAGCCTTCTGTAGAGACAAATCAGAACCACGTGTCAAGAACAACAAATCATTGAAAAACAATCTGTTGAAGAAATGCCTGTCCCAGAAGTCCTACTATGATAGAACCAATAGACCACTCAATCCATTATGAGAGGAAGAATTGGTAAGGATGCTAGCATCCAAAGGTTATGATCAGATTAATGTCGTGAAGAGTATTTGTCCAGAGCCAAGATCGTACATTGTAGAAGCAGAAGGAGCAACTTTTAGTTGGAATTGGAAACATGAGACTGGTATAAGAGCCTATAACACAGCAGATAGCCTATGAGAAAGACTCTTTATCTCAGAGTGAGTTGCCCAGTGTTCCAATTCCAGAGGAAGTTCTAGAGGACATTCTTGTTCCTATGATGAATCCAGAAGTTCTTGATACGAGTTGTGTACTGCAGACTGTCCTTGTTGCTAAATCTAGTCCTAACTGTTATGTCATGAGATATGGTTGAATCTCTAAACCCTGTAGCAGATATGAAGCAACTTGGACAGGAACATTGTGTTTTGTTTCTAATGTACATAGTAATGCACACCTAGCTCTAATATTATTTTGCATGAAGGGCAATCTTTTCAGAGGGAGGACGTAGATCAATATGCATGTGTATATACCTTTAAGAAGCTATCCAAGGACTTGCACTAGAGTATAAATACTGAGCATGTGCGAGCCTGACTTCCATTTTGTAGTGAGCTGTTAAGATGCGAACAAGTATGTATGTAAGCTCTGTTTGTTAGTGAGTTCATTTGTATTTAAGATGCTGCTATACATCCTGATGTGTTTGTATGTATTAAAGCATCTGAATGAAACTCCAAGCCTTCTTACTATTTGTAACAGACATGAACGAGTGCCAAGCCCCAAAGCACATGACTTGTAACTGCAGTAACATCAAACTAAGTGTGGAACCTGTAGTATATGAATAAAAGTGTAAGACGATAAATGTAAATGATATACCTGCATACTGTTAGTAAGAATTGCACTCAATCTGAATCTGTGTAAGATGTCCACCAATGACATTCTTGGCTTATAGGAATGATATATGTAATATGCAGCTATGCACTGTACACAACAACTGGAGTCAAGCCAGACACTTACCCAGTGTATGCAAAACAGTCAACAGGCCAAATATATCAACAGTTTCACAAGTACTGCAATAAGCAGGAATGTAATATCAGTGGTTTGAATGCATGACTTACAATGCTAACTGAAAATACATCTTCTGAAATGAGTAGGTACCAAAACATCCAAAATCCTCTTATGTAACAAATATACATGCAATCAATATAGTGAGAAAGGCTCTCTTTGCTATCCACTCTGTATATCAGACAGATATGCAGCCATAAGTCAAACCCAAATGAGGAAAGGGAATGGCACAGTCATCGTTGCTTGCACAGAGTGAGGGTAGGGATCTATAGCCCATGGCTGACACCAAAACAGTGAGTGTGTGTTAGTAAGAAACACAGAACATTCAGTAAAGTAGAAAATATCTCAGGGCCACTAACAGGAGATGTATCCCAATCAACATTAAGGTTTTTCCTAGCTTGCTTGTGCTTGGGCCGGTATGGTTAATTTTTGTGAAATGTGTGTGTGCTTTTGCATGAAAACAATTAAGCTCTATGCTAGCAGTACATTCTGCCATGTCAGTCAGGTGTGAACCATAAAATGGTAGAGTTGACAGTAGTCATGTGATCTCCTAGGCAATAAAAAAAAGTAGAAGTGTAATCGTACTTTAAATCTTTCTGTAGCATTAGACAGAACTGGAAACTGGCTGCTGTTTTTACTGTTTTAAGAGTCTTGTGATCTGAATTTCCTGTCTAGTTTAAATGTGGATAATATATTTCCTGTTGCCACAGTTTTTTTTAAGTCCCAAGAGTCCAGGAGAAAAGTCCACAAGACAGTATACAAATAAGACAACATTCTTTGAGATGAAGGCACTGGACATGTGTTCACATTTGAACAAAGGCAAAGCCCCAACAATGAAGAAGTTCTCTCCTCAGCCTCAACAGGCAAATAAGACAACTTGTCAAATCCTCTAAGGGCTCCTTTGTGAGAAACTAATGCAAGTACAGCCAAGGATAACCATAAGGCCTTTTACAGTTATATACATAGCCTAAAAGGTAGGACCCAAGCATGTGCAGCGCTAGTGACCAATAGTATCGCACACACACTGATCCCACAGAGTTAACAATCCCCCTAGCAGATAGGTTTTGCAAAAAATTCACTCTCTTATCCCCACCTAACTTATCACAAGCCCCCCCCCCCCCCCACCCTACATATCTGAAGAGCAGGTCCTCAATGCCTTGTCCAAGGCTAAAAACACAGACTCTATGGGGCCAGACAACATCCCAGGTTGTCTTCTAAACAGGCTAAACATGAACTAGCATCACCATTAAGTGCCTTTTCAATCATAGCCTAACCACAGACTTTGTTCCTGTGGAATGGAGAACAGCAACAGTTATTTCCTTCCACAAAGGTGTCCTAGCAACAGACCTAGGGAATTACATACCCATAAGCCTGACCAGCAGTAAGAGTGAAAGGGAAGGTAGTGAGACCAGCCATGTCATATGGGTTGGAGACAGTGGTATTGACAAAAAGGCAGGAGTTTGAACTGGATGTGGCAGAGTTAAATATGTTAAGATTTACACTGGGTGTGACCAGGATGGATAGGATTAGGAATAAATATGTTAGAGAGTCAGCCCAGTTTGGAAGGTTTGGCGACAAAGCCAGAGAGGCAAGATTATGTTGGTTTGGACATGTGCTGAGGAGGGATGCTGAATATATTGGGAAAAAGATGCTAAGGATGAAGCTACCAGGTAACAGGAAAAGAGGAAGGCCTAAGATAAGGTTTATGGATGTGGTGAGAGAGGACATGCAGTTGGTTGGTGTGACAGAGCAAGATGCAGAGGACAGGAAGAAATGGAAACAGATGATCCGCTGTAGCAACCCCTAACGGGAACAGCAGAAAGAAGATGATGATGATGATGAAGCTTGACCAGCCTCATCTGTAAGGCCATGGAATGTATCATTATAGACTTTATAAATGAAAACATAGGCAACCTCCAAACCCTGGACCCTACCCAATTCAGCTTCATCAAGGGTAGATCCTGCCTGTTAAATCTGGTGGACTTATTTGAAAATGTGACCAGGACCATTGACAAGGGCAAATCTGTGCACACAGCATACCTTGACTTGGCAAATGCTTTCGACACAATCCCACATTCAGGCAATATTGATAAACTTAGCAAACTGAATGTAAACCCTTTCATTGTAAGATGGGTTACCAACTGGCTCACAGACCAAACACTCACTATCAAAGTGGGTGACTCCACATCAGCCAGCAGACCTGTTAACAGCAGGTGCCACAGCGGTCAGTGCTGGGCACCCTACTGTTTGGTATATACTTCTTAGAAGTTCAGGTCAAAACTAGGGGGTTGTGGCTGACCAAGTTTGCAGACAACTGCAAACTATGTGCAGTCATTGAATCCCCAAATGATGTGAGTATACTCCAGGAGGTTCAAACGCAAGCTAACGACTGGTGTATTAGTGACAGTCTCAAACTGAATGCAAAGAAATGCATTATCATTCCCTTCAGCACAAACAATGTCCCTTCACACTATCAAATCAACAACAATACCCTAAGTATCCACAAAGTGGTAAGGGACCTGGGATCACAAGTTGACGGTAACCTTTATTTCAACCACCATGTGTCTAATCTAGTAAGGAAGGCTTTCTATGTAGCCCACTTGATTAGTAAAGGCATCACCTTGAGAGCAAAGGGGATTATAACCCCTATAAACTTGGCACTAATCTGGACTATAATTGAGTACAACTCCTCATTTGGCATGTACTGCACAAAGTACCTGCAGCAACTGCAGAGACTTTAAAGGTTTCTAACAAAAAATATCAAAGGGCTCCAGAATATGCCTTACACAGTCCTTGTCACTATACTCTCTGCTATATAGACTTCTTAGGGGAGACTTATGTCTGGCCAACAGAGCAACCCAAGACCCAAATCTAATGAACTTGAGGCATATCAGTAAATCAAATGGGACTAGGGCTACCCGTTCCAGGGACCTAAGTATGAGCTGTGACTTAAATAGGATATGTTGGAGGAACAGATGTATCTCCCAGTGACTGCTACATCTTTGGAACAGGCTACCAGTTCACGTGAAACAGAGCACCTCTATGATACTATTCAAGATGTACCTGGACAAGGGGATGGGGCACCATAAATTCTTATCGGGGATAATACCCTCAACTGTCCTGGAAAGGGCAATCATCACTAAATGCAGTCTTGGGTATTGACTAGCATTTTCATGGTATTATATTGGGATGAAATGGCTAGACTTAAAATGACCTCCTGGTTGATAGCCTAGTAATCTGCTAAGATCCTATGATCCTATGAAACCTAGATTGAATTAGAGTGCTTAACACTTCTGTTGCATTTTCAATGAAAACAGTCACATACTCAGTGTAATTTATATTTTGTTACATGTTATACATTAAATACTTTACTTTCTGTGCAATTTGCACCAACCACAGCTTTATAAAAAAAATAATTTGATGTAATTTGCTGTAATACTGTTTTATGTATATTTCGCTAAAATAACAATTGCACCATTCAGTTAGCCTGTCATGTTTCTCCTCTGAAAGTGATTACATTTGCATTAGATTAATAATATTTTTCTGCATTTATCTTCCTTTGTAGATCTCAAGTAAGTTTTGTTGAGATACCAGCATAAATAAATCTTTGGGATTTGATACATTTTAAGTTATTTTACTCAATACTGTGTCTTCATATTCCATCTGTATAACTCATATCACTCTCAGGTATATGCTGGGCTAAGTCTGTGCATTATTACAAATCTAGCCAATAATCAGAACTCGGAATCAAACTTTGTACCTTGTTTCTGTGAGGTTAAGACTTTAACCATTATGTCATCCTTCTCTCAGTGCTACATTATCATATTGTAGGACTATTATTTCAAAATGCATCTAAGAAGCTTATTATTTTGTTACTCTAGCTCTGTATAACTAGTTTAAAGGATTGTAATCAAGTACTGTTTTTATTTTTTTATCATATTGGTAGAGCTAAAGATTTTGATGAGTCAACAGTATTCCAAAATAATCTTCTTCCACACCTGCATATGTTTCTTCCTTTGGCTCCTGACTATGTCTAGGGTATCCTGCTAAATGCATTCTGCCTTTGAATAAATTTGGCTGGATATTGCTACAAATCCATGGTTTAAAGCAGCTACTTGCCCTACAAACCTTCAGCTATAATCCTTAAATTTCTGAAAAGCCTGTTCACAAACTTGTGCTTAAAGATAGATAGATAGATAGATAGATAGATAGATAGATAGATAGATAGATAGATAAGTAGATAGATAGATGATAGACAGATAGATAGATAAACAGATAGATAGATAGATAGATAGATAGACCATACTTTTCTAAGTGTTGCAATATATACCTACTTCTGAATACTTCATGCTTATATATTACTTCTAATGCTAGACTTGTAATCTCCAAAACATGTCAGGAATCCTGCTCATGCTTTTTAACTGTAAATATTGTAAATATGGATATTTTTCTACACAGTAAGTTGGGCTTCCATCATTGTAATATCACTGTAATCTCTGTGATCTTCTGACTGTAATACGTTGTTTGTTTCAAGTTTCTCCCTTTTTAGCTCAATTGTTAACACATTATTACTTGTATTACTGTTTTTTATTACTGTTTCATTAAATTCCTGGAGCTTTTTTCGCCAGAACTCCACTGAAAACGGACACCTGCTGTCCAGTTGGATTTATTCTGGTAAAACAAATGATAAATAAATAGACAGAGATATACAGCTGGGACTGTGTTTGTGCAAGTATTGGAGGATTAGAGTAAGGGATAGGTAGGGGGGAGATTTTGTGTTGTATATTTGTTGGTGCATGTTTCTGTCTCGAAGCCTATTTTAAGTAGTGGCTGTGTTACAGAATGTTTTGTTGTAAGGTATGGTGCAGGGTTAGGGTCAGGTGCAGGTTTAGGGTTTGGGTTAGCACGCCTTAGTAAAATGGTGCAGGAGGACTACAAAATGAATTTATCTTGAACTCACAGTGCTGCCTAAAGGCTACACACAACTGGGTAACATATCTATACAGTATAGGGGTTATACAGTCCAGTATGTTTGCCCAGAACTTAAATATTATGACTGAAATAATGAGCTGCATAGGCATCAACCACATCAACCACTGTTCTTCACAAATACAAATACTGTGGGAAGAAATAGCCAGGGAATTGTTATGGCTAGGCTTGTATAGGCCCTAGGGCTGATAGCCTAATACCAACCTATGAACCTACAGACCTATGAATAACAGGTAGAGTCATCTATCTGCAAAAGAAGATCCAAAAACTGAGACCAGTAATGGGGGTATGGGTTTCCTTAATGTAAATTCAGAGGTTGCTCTTGCCCCTTTCAACACTGCAGATCTAGATGAGCAAACCCATAAGCGATCGAAAAACTGTGTGGTTTCACTATTGCATCTTCAGTATGTTACATCCCCTCTATTTTGCTGAAGAGCATGGCAGGGAGTAAGGTACAAGAAATGCTTTTTTTCTGTTTTGCAAGGATTCCAGATAGCAAAGGGAAGATGGTAGTTTTTGAATATATCAGCAACAATGCCACTGACATCTATTTGATTTGGATTAATCTCTAAAAAAAAAAAAAAAAAAAAAAAAAAAAGTATATATACTAGCTGTCAGATTTTCTTATTATTTTGTTTTGGTAGGGATATCAGCTAGAACAGGTCATGAAGAAGATGACGGATATGTTCACCATATTGGAGGATGGCAGACAAGTTTACATTTCTGGTATATTTGTCTTTAGAATTATCACTATTTAGAAATCAGTTTACGGTGTCTTCAAGAACTGAGGAGGGTTTTCTAGCTGGAATGTTTAAGGCTAAAAAATTGAATGATATATGTTGATGTACCAGGCCAGTTATTACAACAATATCTCGGTTTATATTGTGGGGGTATGGATTTTCACTTACACTGCAGTTTAGGAAGCCTTTTGTAAGCATGGACCTACTATTGCACCTTTATGGGCTCTGGCCTCCCAGCAAATATTAAAAGCATTAGGCATGAAGTCAGGAGTTTTAATGTGGACCTTTTAACAATTGTTTTGGTTAGAACTAAGATGTCTTGTCTGTGATCCACATTGAGTATTTAAATTAATGTTTTAAAACCCTTTGCATTTTTCTAGTTGCATTTATTTTGGTCTGAGAATTTTAATTGAGGGTGAGTTTTATAACTGCATAACTGCTGTTAGATAGTCTAAGATCCTTATAGAATCTACTAGGGTACTGTGGACAGGGTTTACATGGGCACCACCTGTTACTGTTATTTTCACTCATAACTGTATCACCTGATACCATTAATAGTGAGAATTTTATCATTTTTATCAGTCAGTCAGCACAGAGTAGGTCAAACGTTTTTTCCTATACATTTTGGACTGTTGAATTGATGTTTAAATACTTTTATTTTGTGTGTGTGTGTGTGTGTGTGTGTGTGTGTGTGTGTGTGTGTGTGTGTGTGTGTGTGTGTGTGAGTGTGTGTGTTTGTGTGTAAAGTGAATGTATATTTGATTCCTTGATTGGCTATATAACTCATGAGCTATTTTGTTTAGTGATTAATGAAATGCTGTCACTGACTTTAGTTTTACACCTTCTTATATGTGGTATGAACTTGACTTGCATCGGTTCCTATCAGCATCTCAAACACTGATAATATTGAATCTGATATTGTTGCAGCGAGAATGCCGAAAGTGCAGAACGTCGAATGGGTAAACGGAAATCTCCGTAAGGGGAGATTTCCATTTACTTCAATGTAGTGCAGTCTTGGAGTTGGTATATTTAAGTAGTGGGGGTGTGGAGAGGTGCAGGGGGCTTGCGCCCCTGCCTACACCATTTAGTTTTTTTTTTTTTTTCGGCATTCGAAAATTGGAGAGTTCAATCATGTCAGTTCGACATGATTCAAACTATTCAATTTTTTAAATGCTGATATAAAAGCGACTTGCATACTTGATAACTTCTTTGGTTTAAGGTGGATGCTTCCATTGTGAGTAATAATACAATTGGTACTGATGTAATGTTTAGATATGTTCTACAGATTTGAATAGGTACTATTTGTTGGCTTTATCTTAGTCTTGAAGATACAACTTCATCTTCATCATCTATCCATTCAAATCTCTGTGTTTCTTACATTTTAGAAACAGCATGTTTCTCCTATAGTTCCTTATATTGGTATCTCTTCTCCTGCTTGCACAAGTAATATCCTACCAACATCTGTTACTCTCACATTTCCTACAAAACTCTTATACTGTGTCCTTAAAGCAAAATACTTCTGAATCTCATCCTCCAGTCATGCCCTATCTGTATCAGGAGTTATATATCTTACTGTTCATATACAATTATACAAAGAAAAAGTCATTTACTCACAGATAGAGTATTAAACATAATATCAAGCAAAATGCCTCAGCCTGTGCCATTATAGTTCCATAACCATTAAACTTAATAGTAGCATCTACCCAAACAAAGGACCAATTCATCATATTAATTAACCAGACAACATATCCCCATCAGCTCCTTCATCAATACAACCTTACCCAAAGTCCCACCCTGGTGTTGACATATTTATAACAAACTCTCTGAAGTACATGCATGAATAGCACTGTACACTTCAGACATTCCCTCTTTCTACTTCAAAAATATCCCATAAACAAAGCAGAAACCTGTCTTCATCAAGAAACAAAAAATGAAGAGATTGTCCCATTAGACTGTAACATTATCAGATTAGACAGTTCCAACAAAAAAGCTGGTGATGTCACTATTTTCTACAAAAGCACTATAGATATTACCCCTTTCCTTACATCTTGCCAGCTTTCTCAGAAATCCTCCTAACCATCCTAAAACAAAACACTCACAAGAGAATCACAACCATAGGTATGTTTAAACCCCAGGTAACAATGCTAAAACTCTGGAAGATATTCTCTGCTAGGCCTCCTCAACAATTCCTTATGAAATGGTAATACGGGATTATGTTAATATAGATCGGCATTTGGTACAATCTGAAAATCCAGGCAATAAAACACTTCTGAACAAGTTCGCTCAACTTATAAGCACACCAGCTAGATATAACAAAGCCATAGCCTGAAAATCACCCCTTGACTGGATCCTAACATCCTCTTCAAAAAATATCAACCCATGGAACTCTGTTAGACAGCCTTAGTGATCACATATCAACCACACCACAAGGTACCAAAGCAACAGCCCCCAAACACATCATTATTGCCTGGTAAGAAATCTTACTATTTTTCATAAGGACACTTTATTAATACTCCTTAGCTGACCAAGTACTGAAACTAATCATGAACTTCACCACCTCTTCTTTCCATTCACAAACTGAACAGACTCCCATATCTCATGTGCTCTCATCAGTGCATAAAACATCACCAACAAACTTGACCAAATAAGTGTCTTCTTTTCCTCCCACAGCCCAGACATTTCACCTGTCACTGAATCTAGATAAAACAAGAGTCCCAACATTCCAGCACTTCCTCCCCTGATACAGTTATGAGTACCATGCAAGATATGATAACAGGAAAGGAAGAGGTTGTCTATTACTGTACAAAAGCTGTCTTAAGCCCACTGCCCTAGCCAAAGCTAACACTACAACAGACACAAACCCCATCTGGGTCCCCCTAAAATTCAACACAAAGAGAAACAAATCCTTATTTATTGCAGAAGCGTGTCTTCTTCCTCCTTTATTCCTTTCTAAATTCAAATCTGTGAATAGTTTCAGCAACTTTAATTAGAAAGGACTCTGCAGTAAAGAATAAACAATTATTCTGGGGATTTCAACATTAACTTCTCAGGTCCCATCTCAAATGACATTTCTGAATTTATAGCTAACAATGTCCTCTTACAGCTAATTACAGAACCCACCCACTCCAATCTGTGTACCAACAACCACTGAACTTTTGACCTACAAATCAGCACTGAATCATCAACATTTCCATTCTTCACCCAACCTTCAATGGTCACTCAGCATTCATCTTTTGGATCAGCAGTCTGTCTCTAAAATCTCCGCTTAAACAGATCTTCTTTAGACCCCAGTCCTCACAAAATATCACTAAGTTGAAAAGCTATCTAACAATCATTAACTGGTCTACCAAGACCCTAACAAAGTAGCAATGGCACTAACCCAAATACTTCTCCATCTCCAGGACATATTCTTCCCTGTAGTAAAATGCCTTTTTAAACAACAGCAAACACCATGGCTAATCAAACAGCCAGGCAGTTATGGAAAAACAATCTGATCCCTGACAATCATGATAGCTTTACCAAACTCTGGAACTTGGCAAAACAATCCATACAGAGGCACAAAACAAGTCAGCAAGCAAAAGAGAGTAGTATTGCTGAAATTGAATTAATCCTCAAATCTTGGTGAGTACCTTCATGAGGTGGACCCTACTTTTTCACAAAATCTCACCAAGATGACACTGATATATATCATGGACAGAAGTAGATTAAAAATTAAAAAAGGTAGCTGGGTGCACAAGATCCAGGATAAAAAAGTGTACAATCCTGGTATGTGCACTGGTGCTAGGACTGGAAAAAATAACAATGTAGAATCCTCAACATATGGAAACATTCCTACAATGGGTCCAGGCAAGCCCAGGGGTGGATGCCCCCCCCTGTTGTAGAAGGAAGTAACAGTCCACAAAAATCACAAAAAATGATGGGCCAAAGAAGAGCCATAAAGATGAAAGAGTGGACTATTGAGGATAAGAAAAAATGATGTATTGTTACTAGTATGCAAAAAGCCCAGAATTTCCAGACACAAGATTTAAAAAAAAGATTAAAAGAGAAATTAGAGGAAAGAAAATACTTCCACAAGAAAAACTGTCAGAAGCTTCAAATAAAAAATTATGTTCAGATTTGTGAAAAGTAGTATATAAACCAAGAAACATTGATCTGCTTGGAAAAACAAGCATCTGAGGAAGTGTGAAAATGTAAACAACAAAACTGAGAGGTTTTTGAAAAGTATAAAAAAATATGGACATGGGAAAGAAATAGAGATTGGATTTGGTGCAATATTTATGCAAAGGCAAAAGCCAAATTAATCTAAAGAAGGCAGCCCCAAAGATATTGGAAGAGAAATACAGGCAAAGGCATCCAGATATGGAACATTTCACAATAAAAATAATATCACAAAGGGGGAATGTAGAAAATAAGATTAGCAAAGTAGAAGTTAAAAAATAATAGACGGAGTTATGGAGTGTCTGCGAAGTGAAAGATTTGATGTAGTAGGTCTAACACAGATTACATCACAGAATGATGCAATGAGTCCCCTTAGTAAGGAGATACAAGAAGATCAGGAGACATCTAAAGAAGAAATATGGACATGGGAAAGAATAAGAGATTTAAATATGGTGTAATATCGATGCAAAGGAGAAAACACAACTAATCAATACAAAAAGAGCAGCACCAAAGATATTTGAAGAGGAATACAGGCAAAGGAATCCAGATATGGAGAACTTTACAATACAAAAAAAAAAAAAAGAGGACAGAGGAAAAGTAGAAAGGGACATTAGTAACGGAGAAGTTAAAACGTAGAAACTGAGGTTATGGAGCACCTGCAAAGTGAAGGATTCAGTTTACAAAATCTAATTCTGAAACTATCACAACAGGATAGAGCAATGGACATCCAAATTAAGGGGAAAACAGTGGAACAGGAAGAAACTGGTCAGGTGCCATATGGAGATATTTTGGAGCCTTACCCAGTAAACCAGCATAAATATTCAGTTGAAGTTGGACAGCAACGGAAGGAACAGGAAGCTGTGGAAACTAACGCAGTCAATGTTGAGGAGTGATAGGCTAGCGAGTTCTCATATGACAGAGCAACAGAAGACACAGAGTGAAATTGAAGAGAATGTGCCACATGAAGATGGTATAGAACTTTCTATAGAATGCCCACAGGAAATGGAAAACAAAAAATGTGCCTTAGTTCAGAAGAAAATGGCCTAGGAGAAGAGTTGCTTGATTTAATAGAGATAGATAGACATATTAAGATCACTGAAAGAAAAAGACTGCAGGAGATCAATAAAACCCAAAAGTTAGAAGTTTGATAAAACAAATGAATACAGTAATTAGGACTGTTCATAGAAATCCATTCAATATAACAAAAGTAAAGAAGATATATTATTGTGCAGCTAAATTGATAACTGATAAAGTTCTACTACAAGAACACAGGGTAGTGAGGGAAAGCAAGGGGAGAAACTGAATACCATCATGGAATAATCGAATAGAGAAAACTATCAAACAAGTAAGACAAGAAGTGTCACTGTTAGAAGAATATAGACGAAGGAACAGATCAACAAACATACTTAGAAAGATAGACGTGACAAAAGCAATGCACAGTATTAGGACAGATGAGGATGAATCATGCACTATTGCAAATAGCAAACTAAAATCTCAGCATAGGGGAAAAACTTAGAAGTTGCACAGATAAATATAAAGGAAAAGTACAAAATAAGCAATTTATTCATGACCCTGAAAAGTTCTATAGAGAATTGGGAAACAAGGCAAAAGGAATTGAAAGGCCACAAAAAAAGAAGAAATAGATACTTTTTGGAGAAGTATTTATGAAGATCTTGTGGAACATAAAAAAGATGCTAAATGGATAGAAGAAGTAAAAGAAAGAATAAGAAGTTTAATGGTACTAGATATGAAATAGGAAAAAGTAACAGCCAGCGAGATTGAAATAATGTTAAGTAAAGCCTCTAACTGGAAAACCCTAGGCCCAGATGCAGTACTTAACTTCTGGTTAAAAGTATTAATATCTTTGCATGAAGATTTAGCCATGAGTAAGAACTATTTCTATGCACACCCCAGATACCATCCTAGCTAACAGGAAAAAGGAAAAACAATGCTCCTACTTAAGAGTGAACCTGCAAGCTACCCTAAAAATTATAGACCAATAACTTGCCTTTGACAACATATAAATTATACACTGGAATTGATGCCGACAGAGTTTAAAGTCATTTGGAAGAAAACTCAATTATGGCAACAGAACAAAAGGCCAATAAAATAAAGTCATATGGAACGAAGTATCATTTGTTGTTAAATAAAGTCATAGTGGAGAACTGTAAAAAAGGGAAAGAATCTATGTGTGGCATGGATTGACTACAAAAAAGTATTTGATAGTATCCCACATTCATGGATAAAAGAGTGCTTAAAATGTATAACATACACTCTACACTCTACACTGATTGACTTCATTACAGTGACCATGCAACAGTGACAGACCACTTTGCAATATAAAGGACAAATTATTATTCCGTGAATAAAAATTCAAAGGCGGATATTCCAGGGTGTCTCTCTGTCACCACTGATATTCTGTCTTGCCCTTAACCCATTAAGCTGTCTACTTAACAGCTTAGGCCATGGCTATAATTTGGCTCCTAGAAAACAACAGTCTAAAGACTTCTTATCTTCTCTTTGTCGATGATTTAAAACTGTATAGCTCATCAGATGAGGAACTAAAAGCACAACTGCAAGTTGTAAAACTTTTTCAGATGATATAAGAAAGTCATTTGGTCTTGATAAATGTGCAAAAGCAACCTTTAAATCAGGAAAACTGCAGCACCAAGGGGACATCAGTTTGGGACAGGACTGTGATATAAAAGAACTTGAGCAAGAGGGAGTGTATAAATATTTGGGAACTGATGAAGGATCAACAATAAAACATGAACAAATGCAAACAAAACGTAGTATGGAATGCTTTGGAAGACTTAAATTAACCCTGAAAACAGCATTGACATCCAGGAACAAAATCCAAGCTATAAATCAATTTGCTGTTCCTGTCCTAACTTACAGTTTCAGACTGATTGACTGGCCCTGAAATGTGTTGGATAGATTAGACAGGAAAACAAGAAGGATGCTTCATGCTCACCAAATGATTTATAAAAATCAGTGCATACCAAGATTATATATTCCCCATTCCAAAGGAGGTATGGGCCTCCCTGAAATTGCTATCTGGTATAGATCTGCAGTCATGGGAGTGCACACATATCTGTTGACCTCACAAGACCCAAATGTAGTGAAAGTTTTGAAACATGAGGAGAATAAATCTAAGATGACTTCTCTGCTCAGTCTATCAGAAGCATACTGGCGTCAAGCAGTAATGGAAATCAAACCACAAGTAGATAAAAATCAGGCAGGAACTGAATGTGCCAAAAAACAAAAGAAAGAATATAAGCTGAAGGACCAGATGAGAAGGCAAGAGATATAGTTGCAAGTATAGAAAATTTCTGGAAGAACCTCATGTTGATCAGGATCAAATGCAGGAATGGTTAAGGAGAGACAAATTCAAACCAAAAGATGAAAGGTTAATATTGGTGGTCCAAGACAGTGGGCTACGTACACATTGGTTTACAAAGTCTATTGAACATGAGAAAGATGCATATAAATGTAGGTTTTATAATACAGAATTGGAAATAGTTGCACACCTCATTACTGGTTGTGACATACTAATGGCAGAAGAACTGTATACTGAAAGGCATAATAATGGGGCAAGACTGTTGCACCGGGGATTGTGCAAATATTATGATACTGAAGTGGCTGAAAAACACTGGAAATATGAGCCACAAAGTATCATAGAAAATGATGAAGCCTATATCACATGGGATCACCCATTACCAACAGTTCAAAAGATAGATGCTAGAATACTGGATATAGTGGTCCATGAAAAGAAGACAAAAGTAGCATTAATCATTAAAATTCCCACACCTAGTGACTACAGTGTCTTGCGTACAGAGAGACACAAAATCATAAACTATCCAGATTTGCAGGCAGAAATGCGAGCAATGTGAAAGAAAGATACCCATACAGTTCCAATAGTAGTAGGAGCAACGGATCTTATAAAAAAAGAATCTAAAATCGCATTTAGTTATGTTACCAGTACATGTAACTGTACTAATTGCAGAAGGAGTTATTACTGGTCACACTGCAGGTGCTGGAAAGAGCACTTCTGGCCGACATCAAATATTGACACAATAGTAATGTCATGAACTTTAATCGTATTTTGAATTAGGAATGAAGTCCATTCCCTTCATGGTATTAGAAACCGAAAAGATTTGGAAAAATTAAAAAAAGATTGATACACAACTACAAAGAGACATAAACTCCATTAATATCTGGCTCACTAACCACAAACTATCACTTAATCCAACAAAAACAAAAAGCATGCTACTTAGCACTGCTCAAAACATAAAAAAATCACCAAAATTACCCAGTATCGCCACCCTTTCTGGCACACCAATAGAAACAGCCAACTCTTTCAAATACCTCGGTTTGTGTCTAGACCAATCACTAACATTCACTACACATATAGAAAAACTGAGGATAAAAGTTAACTCACTTCTCTTCTGTGCCAGAAAATCTCACCCTACCTATGCAAACCAGGGCTATGTTTACCAATCAAATGGCACATTCATCGAATGAACGTTCATCAGGCACAGATCATCAAAACTTCCGTTAATTGAAAGACCATATGACCATACACAATTTCATTGAATGATCACAGTTGGCCAACAATGGTTTATTTTAGTTATGTATCTAATGAGTTTCATATTGCTGTCTGTAGTAAGGCTTAGGAAATGTAATGTTTTTCTGTTTACATTCTCTTTTTGTAAAATGCGATTGTAGGCAACTGTTAAGCTTTTTGGATATTCTCTGCAAATCTTTGTAAAATTTTTGTAACATTTTTGTCCTATTGTTATGGAGCTTTTCTCCATGGGTCTCCACTGAAAATGGGCTACTTGCCCAACCAGACACTATCTGGTTAACAAATGTAAAATAAAATAAAAATAAAAAAATAAATAAAAGTGTAACATAGTACTTACTTATTGGTAACATAGGTATAAGAAAACCTGCCTTTTTCTCACAGTATTGCAGTATTGGAGTTAGTATATATAATTATCAGAGTATGTGGGTTGGTTGGAGATGGTGCTGTATATTTTTCGTCAGTCGTTGGCCCACTGGTTACTTATCATTGGAAAAGTTTCGACTATGTGGTCGTTCATTATTATGAAGTTTCTGAGATGTCGTCTTGGACTACTTCTTCTGTAATGTGGTCTTTCATTCTTATGAAGTAGATCCATGCATATATATATATATATATATATATATATATATATATATATATATATATATATACACACACATACCCACACACACACACACACACATATATATATAAATATATATATATATATATATATATATATATATATATATATATATATATATATACATATATAGATATATATATATATATATATATATATATATATATATATATATATATATATATATATATTTGTTCACTTCTAAATCCTGAAAGGTCAAAATCCTGAGACCAAAATCATAAAATTTCAAAATACTGAAAACTCAAAATACTGAATCTCATAATACTGAAAACACACAGGATACCAACACCTACTATATTCCAGCACAAGTACATAAAGAAACGTATTACCCTTCAACTATAAGCAGGGTGGCAAGGCCTCCTGCACCCCCCATGTGAGGGGCTGCGCCTCCCACACCTACTAATACTTAACTATATATCAACTCTGAGATTGCACTTCACTATACTTGGAGAAAAGTAATATGGTTTGCCTTTCATTTGTTTCTAACAAAGACCACCACCAGTATTGTTAGCTAACAGGGTGCTGGTGGAAATTGGGCTACTGTTGGCTGAAGGAGGAGAAGAGGAGGAAGACATGGCCGAAGGCAGGAAGAGAGGAGAAAGGCTAGGACTGTGGTAGTGAGGGTCGGAACTTTGAATGTTGGCAGTATGACTGGTATAGGGAGATAGCTAGCTGATAAGATGGACAAAAGGAAGGTTGGTATATTTTGTGTGCAAGAGACCAGATGGAAGGGGAGTAAGGCTAGATGTATCGGAGGTGGGTTCAAATTGTTTTATCATGGCGTGGATGGGAAGAGAAATGGCGTAGGAGTTATTCTGAAGGAACAGTATGCTAAGAGTGTTTTGGAGGTGAAAAGAGTTTCGGATAGAGTGATGTTTATGATGCTGGAAATTTGTAATGGTGAATGTTGTTAGTGCATATGCTCCACAAGTTGGGTGTGCAATGGATGAGAAAGAAAAATTTTGGAGTGAATTGGATGAAGTGGTGATGACTGTACCCAAGGGTGGGAGAGTGGTGATTGGAGCAGATTTCAATGGGCATGTTGGTGAAGGGAACAGAGGGGATGAGGAAGTGATGGGTAGGTATGGTGTTAAACAAAGGAATGCAGAAGGTCAGATGGTAGTGGATTTTGCAAAAAGGATGGGCATGGCTGTGGTGAATATGTATTTCAACAAGAGGGAGGATCATAGGTTGACATACAAGAGTAGCGGAAGATGCACACAGGTGGATTATATCTTATGTAGGAGGGCCAGTTTGAAGGAGATTGGAGACTGTAAAGTGGTGACCGGAGAAATTGTAGTTAGGCAGCATAGGATGGTGGTTTGTAGGATGACACTGGTGATCAAGAAGAGGAGGAGGAGTGTGATGGCAGCACCAAGGATCAAATGGTGGAAATTGAAAAAGGGTAATTGTGAGGTAGAGTTCAGGGATGAGTTAAGACAGGCACGGGTGGCAATGAAGAGTTACCAAATAGCTAGGTAACTACAGCAGAGCTAGTAAGGGAGATGGCTAGAAAGGTGCTTGGTATCACATCTGGACAGAGGAAGGACGACAAGGAGACATGGTTGTGGAATGAGGAAGTACAGGAGAGTATACAGAGAAAGAGGCTGATGAAGAAAAAGTGGGATTGTTAGAGTGATGAAGAAAATAGACAGGAGTATAAGGAGATGAGGTGCATGGCAAAGAGAGAGGTGGCAAAGGCTAAGGATAAGGCATATGAAGAGTTGTATGAAAGGTTGGACACTAAGGAGGGAGAAAAGGACCTGTACCGATTGGCTAGACAGAGGGACTGAGCTAGGAAAGATGTGCAGCAGGTAAAGGTGATAAAGGATAATGAGAGAAACATATTCACAAGTGAGGAGAGTGTGTTGAGAAGATGGAAAGAGTACTTTGAGGGGTTGATGAGGGAAGAGAATGAGAGGGAGAGAAAGTTGGATGATGTAGGGATAGTGAATTATGAAGTACAATGGATTAGCAAGGAGGAAGTAAGGATGGCTATGAAGAGAATGTAGAATGGAAAGGCTGTTGGCCCAGATGACATACCTGTGGAAGCATGGATGTGCTTAGGTGAAATGGCAGTGGAGTTTTTAACCAGATTGTTTAATGAAATCTTGGAAAGTGAGAGGATGCCTGAGGAATGTAGAAAAAGTGTTTTGGTACCGATTTTTAAGAATAAGGGTGATGTGCAAAGCTGTAGTAACTACAGAGGGATTAAATTGATCAGTCACAGCATGAAGTTATGGAAAATAGTAGTGGAAGCAAGGTTAAAAAGGGATGTGATGATTAGTGATCAGCAGTATGGTTTCATGACGGGAAAGAGAACTACATATGCGATGTTTGCTCTGAGAGTGCTGATGGAGAAGTACAGAGAATGTCAGAAGGAGTTGCATTGTCTTTTTGTAGACTTAGAGAAAGCATATGACATGGTGCCTAGAGAGGAGTTGTGGTATTGTATGAGGAAGTCAGGAGTGTCAGAGAAGTATGTAAAAGTGGTACTGGGTATGTACAAGGGTAGTGTGACAGCTGTGAGGTCTGTGGTGGGAGTGATGGATGCGTTTAAGGTGGAGGTGGGATTACATCAAGGATCAGCTCTGAGCCATTTCTTATTTGCAATGGTGATAGACAGGTTGACAGACAAGATCAGACAGGAGTCTCCATGTACTATAATGTTTGCAGATGACATTGTGTTCTGTAGTGAGAGTAGGGAACAGGTGGAGGAGACCCTGGAGAGATGGAGATATACTCTAGAGAGAATAGGAATGAAGGTCAGCAGGACTAAGACAGAATATATGTGTGTGAATGAGAGGAAGGATAGAGGAATGGTGAGGATGCAAGGAGTAGAGGTGGTGAAGGTGGATGAGTTTAAATACTTGGGGTCAATAGTTCAGAGTAACGGTGAGTGTGGAAGAGAGGTGAAGAAGAGAGAACAGGCAGGATGGAGTGGGTGGAGAAGAGTGTCAGGAGTGATTTGTGACAGACAAGTACCTGTAAGAGTGAAAGGGAAGGTCTACAAGAGGGTAGTGAGACCAGCTATGTTATATGGGTTGGAGACAGTGGCCCTGACAAAAAGGCAGGAGTTTGAGCTGGATGTGGCAGAATTAAAGATGTTAAGATTTGCACTGGGTGTGACGAGGGTGGATAGGATTAGGAATAAGTATATTAGAGGGTCAGCGCAGGTTGGAAGGTTTGGAGACACAATTACGTTGGTTTGGTCATGTGCTGAGGAGGGATGCTAAGTATATTGAGAAAAAGATGCTAAGGATGAAGCTACCAGGTAACAGGAAAAGAGGAAGGCCTAAGATAAAGTTTGTGGATGTGGTGAGAGAGGACATGCAGGTGGGTGATGTGACAGAGCAAGATGCATAGGACAGGAAGAAATGGAAACAGGTGATCTGCTGTGGCAACCCCTAACGGGAACAGCCAAAAGAAGATGATGATATATACATATATATAAATATATATATATATATATATATATATATATATATATATATATATATATCTATAAATACATATATATATATATATATATATATATATATATATATACGTTCAGTAGACAATCTCGAAATACTAAAATGTTGACTTTCAGTATTTTGAGACTGAATTGTTGAAAGTGCAGTTACATGAAACTGCACTATCTCAAATGCGGAAATGTTGAATCCGCTGTTGTGGTGTCGCATTCATGACGTGCTGTGCAGTTTGTGGATTTAACTGGGGATTCAGGTAAGTGGTGTTTACGTAAAGGCATTGGGTAGGGATTTTACTGTGTGTGAGTGTGTGTAGTGGTGGTTTTTGTGTGTTTGTGTGTTTAGTGCGACCTCGGAGTTAGGATATATAAGTAGGGGGTGTGTGCGGGGTGCAGGGGGTCCTGCCCCCCTGCTTATAGGAAGGGTAGGTGTGTTTGTATGTTACGTTGTGTTTATGTGTGTTGTTTTGTTTGTTTTAGTGTAGTTAGGTAGGTGTATGTGTGTTTGTGTGGTGGTGGTATGTGTGTGTGTGTGTGTGTGTGTGTGTGTGTGTGTGTGTGTGTATGTGTGTGTGTGTGTGTGTGTGTGTGTGTGTGTGTGTGTGTGTGTGCATGTGTGTGTGTGTGTGCACTCATTTGTGTGTGTGTATGGTCGGGATTTTGGTTTTCGTGGTTGAGGGTTTTCGGTTATGTGGAATTTCGACTATATAGTCTTGAAATACTGAAATTCAACATTTCAGTATTTCGAGATTGTCTAGTGAATCCATATACATATATATATATATATATATATATATATATATATATATATATATATATATATATATATATCTAGAGTATACACACACACACACACACACACACACACACACATACACACACACACACACACACACACATCTATGGCTCCCTATCATATAAAAACTCTGAAGACCATATGGCTGAGACATATGTCTGAAGTTTTGAAAGTCTGAAAACTGTCTATTGGGATCGCTGTAGAGGAAGGAATCCAGGAGTTGCAATTTTCCTCTCTTTAGTGCGATCTTGGAGTTGGTATATTTAAGTAGCAGGAGTGTTGGGGTGCGGGGGGGAACTTGCCCTCCCTGCAAAAACATACAACTAAGTTGCTTTGTTTTAATTTCTTGTTTTTTTGTTTTTTGGAATTTCAAAACTTCAGACATATTGTCTTGGCCATATGGTGTTTGGAGTTTCAAAATTTCGGCGATGTGATAGGGATATATATATATATATATATATATATATATATATATATATATATATATATGTATATATATAAAATATTAACTATAGCATTAATACACTAGGTAAAAATAAGGTTGTTAGGGTAATTCTGCAACTTTTTTGGTGTCTGCTGAACTTTGCCAATGATCTATACTGTTTAATAGGTATTGGAATATCTCTTAAAAAGTAACTGTTACTGTTACTTACGCTTACAAATTACTTGAAGCAAGTTGCTTTATAACTGCAACCTAAAGTTGCTTTATAACTGCAACCTAAAGACTTGAAATGATACAGCCTTTGCAAATTGTCTTAATGCCAAGTCAGGAGGCCACTTCAGAACAGATTTCTTAAGCTGTTATTTATGTCTTATCGTTTGTAGAATTGACCATTAATGAGCCTATTAGACTGGATTATATTGTTGTTGTACTTTTGGAAAACATCACCTAACAACTTGCAGAATTACCCTAACATGCATATTTTTGTGTACATACACACACACATACACACCCATAAACACACACACACACACACACACACACGCACACACACACACACGCACACACACACACACACACACACACACACACACACATATATATATATATATATATATATATATATATATATATATATATATATATATATATATATATATATGTAGATGGGTCCACTTCTGAATCTCAAAATACTGAAATTTTGAATTTCAGTATCTCGACACCAGAATGTTGAAAGTGCAAAAACACAAAAACTCACATTACTGTGCAAAATCTCGAAAATACAAATTACAATTGGACATCCAACCCTTCTCGACATAAAACAAAAACAACTAATACACTCAAAACAAATAATACTACCATCCATTTTTGCAGGGGGGCAAGCCTGCCTTCATCCACACAACTTATATATACCAACTCTAAAGTCACACTAACACACAAAAACAAAACAACAATCCTACTTTTATGTGCTACTTTCAACACTAACACACCCATTCTCACCTACCTATCCCAACCTTCTCCTAAACCTTCCCAAAGAATTACAAAATAACAAATTGCAACTCAAAACCCTTATACAGTGAAAACCTACCTGAATCACTGTTCATAACCATACATTGGCTGCCATGACTAAATCCCTGACTACACTACACCTTAAAGAGACAGCACACCATAATGTGCACACCGCACCAGAACTACTGAGGATTTGGTAAACTACGATTCCTCAAAATGCAGTTTCAAATAACTGCATTTTCAACATTCTGGTCTCGAGATACTGAAATTCGAAAGTTCAGTATTTTGAGATTCAGAAGTGGAGGGTCTATATTAGAAAACCGAACATTTGAAATGTCGAGTGTTCTAATATCGACCCGTTTTCAGCTGAACATATCGAAGAAACAGAAAACTGAATTTTTTTCCTAGGGAAAGAATTTGGTTTTCCATTTCTGTTGCTTTGGTATTTTCAGTGCTCTTTTGGAAAGTTACGGGTCGGGTTTAGGTAAGTGTGCGATTGTGTGGACATGTGGGTTAGGATGGGTTAGGTGAGTTAGGGTTAGGGAGCGGGTCAGGTAAGTGTGCAATTGTGTGGACATGAGGGTTAGGGCGGGGTAGGCGAGTTAGGGTTAGGGCTCGGGTGAGGTGACTGTGCAATAGTGATGGTCCTTAGGGTTAAGGTTTGGGTTAAGGTAAGTGGATAGTTAGTGGTGTATGTATAGTTTAGTGTAGGGTTAGGTGTAAGAGTTTAGGTGTATGTGTGTGGATTGCTGTTTGTTTGGTGTGCTTGTGTTGTGTGTATGTGTTTTGGAACAGCAAATTTTAATGTCACAATAACCATTTAACATGCCCAAATGTTCTAATTTAAGTAAATACATTAATTTGATCCTGGGTGCTGCAAACTGGGGTGAATACGCAGTGTTGCTTCATAGCAGTCACCAGGTAATAACCCATATACTGCAATGCTTATTTTAATGTGTAATCATTTCATTCTGCTTGACTACAGCAACAAATAAAAAGAGATTGCAATGCAGAAATAAATGCCCACCGTTTAATGTTTTAAAAGATAACAATAGATGTGAATTAATTAGTTATTTTCTACCTGCTATAAACAAAGTTTTAATTCAGCTATAAAAGTGTATATTTAAGTATTTTTAGAAGCGACTGACTTGTAACTTTAGGGATTATGTGGACATTTTGACTTACAGATACACTAATATGACTTTGCTGTTTCAACAAGGAGCCAAGTAGACATTTATGTGATATTATATCTGTAGAGCGTTTTACAAAACTAAATTCAAAACTGCCTAGGCCATATCAGATTGCCAAAGGCAATTTGGAATTTAAGGTAAGAGACAAGTAGATGGTTAAGTGACAAGTGCATAACAGGATGTGTACATTTTAAATAGTCTGCTTAAATGGCACATACAATTTTGAGAAATCTGAAATGAGCAGATTACAATGACACTGCTAAACCCAGCACAGAATGACAGGGTTTGTTTTAATATACACAGAAAGTAGAATTGTGTAAGCTGAACGTACCATAACAGTAGATGTATGAGTGATCACTTGCTGTTACATCCTGCCAAGGATATAACAGCATGCCAGCTTCCAAAGCTTCAGGACACCTTCTATGCAGCCAAACTGTCTAGCATCTCAAGCTGAGCTGACTGAAAGACTAGTTTGGGCACAAAGCCCTTCAGAGCTTTCCTGTTAGCAGAGAGAGTGAGGGAGGCTGTGCCTTGAAAGGACAAGGCTAGGAATAACAAAAAAAATAAATATTTGCAGCCTGGCATAAAAAAAAAAAAAAAAAAAAAAAACATAAAAAAAAGGGGGGGGGGTTGGATGGAGCGGCTAAAGTAGCAGTGATCAATCAAACATCTACTGTTCTGGCAAGTTCAACTTATACAACTGCACTGTGTCCACCATACTGATCATGCTGCAGTACCCTTAGCTATAACGGTAGATTACCTTAGCTAGCTATATTTGAGAGATAGAAGGTGAAGAGTCCTGGCGCACCTAGACAATGGACCTAGCAAAGCTTTGTCTGGACTAAGAGAAGGAATCATGTTTAAAGTGCTTTGTAAAAGTATGTACAGAGGACCAAGTAGCAGTTTCAAGAATACTTCTAGAATTGAAACCTTTCCAAAAAGCCATATATGAGGCCAAAGCGCTGGTAGACTGGGCCTTGACCCTGCCTGGAATAGTTTTGCTATGGTAAGTATAACAAATGGTAATAGCCTTAGACAACCATTTGAAAATAGTCTGTTTTTTCACAGGTTGTCCCTTCTTACCTTCACAAGAAATGAACAATTGATCGAAAACTTCTGAAAGATTTAGTTCTGTCAAGATAGCACATGAGATTTCTATGGATTGCATTAAAAGAAAAGGATCCATAGTCAGGCAGACTGAAATGGAGGATAAATGAACTTTGCAAGACAAATAAGAAAGGCTATAGGATAGTTCCTCATGCAAATATTGTAAAACGAGATGACAACTACCCCAGAATGGGTGCTGGTTATGTTGTTGGCACTAACTAGAAAAACTTTTCAATTTACTACTATACGATTTTCCAGTAGCAGGATTTCTTGCCACTATTTGTACCTGCTGCATATCGTCCGCAAACAGGTGCATAAAAAGAGTTAAGACCCTATCATCCTGGCAGTCAGTTGAAGATGATTGATGTTGGGGAGCATCAAACATCCCTGTTCTTGTGTGAGAAGAACCAATCTGTGAGGAATTTTGTGGTAATTGGCCCTGGCCATTCAAAGGAAGGGAGAGCAATAGTTACCCTGACTAGAAGGCAGTCACCACAGTGATTCTGGAGGATTCCTTCTAAATCTTCAGCAGCACCCTGGAAATCAGTGGAAAGCGTGGAAAAGCATACATGAATATTCCTATCCAAGGAAAAGAAAAGAAAAGCTATCCGTCTTCCAGAGAGGAGGCAAAGAGGTCTATCTGAGGAACTCTCCACCAATGGATCAAATCTTGGAAGATTCCCTGATCTAGTTTCCATGCATGAGGGTCTGCCCTGGTGCTGCTCAGCTTGTCTGCCACACAATTTTGCTCTGACAGAATGTAAGATGGCTGTACAGTGAAATTGTGCTGTGAAGTTATATCACAAGCTAACATGGTGAGTCTGCAAAGCAGGTACAACCCGGATCAACCTTGCCTGTGGATGTAACACAGGACTGTGGTATTGTCTGCAAAAACTTGAAGAGGTACCAGGTACCAAAGATGGTGCAGAGAGTTGAATGCCTTGATCAGGGTAAGCGTCTCCTTGAAATTTATGTGCTTGCATCTGTTCTTTGTGTCCAAAACCTGCTGCACTTTTATCCCTCCTGAAAGTGTTCCCAAAGCAAAGTCCAAAGTAACTGTGGTGCCTGACTGCTTTGGAGCAGGGAGGGAGAAGTGGAGACTTGGAAGGATATCTGTTGTCTCTACCAAAAGATTTCTCTTCTGACAAATGCCAGCACTGGGATTTGAAAATATAAAGGGTATTGATGCTGGGATCAAAGAGATTTCAGATACCACTGTATCTTTTTCATCTGGAGTCTTACAAGGGGTATCATGAGAATCACAGATACTATGAGACCCAAAATCCTGAGGTATTCCCTCCCAGTGACTGAAGTCTGAGTGGAAAACCTTAGAAATAGATCTAGATAAAGATCTATTTTTGTCCTGTAGAAGAAAAGCTCTTAGAATTGAGGTGTCTAGTTGACACCCCAGGAACATTACCCTGTGTTAGGGAGTCAAGAAAGACTTTTAAATGTTCAGGTTTAGGAAAGAATAGATTCAAAACTGGACTCCAAGCATTTTCTTTCTTTGTCAATAAGAGCATCCTTGAATAAAAATCCTTCCCCACCTGGGAAAAAGGAACTAGTTCTATCACTCTTTGGGACAGCATGTGATGAAGAACAGGATGAAACAAAATAATCTGATCTGCAGGATAAGGAATGAGCCTCTGGAAAGGAGGAATTCCCTCCCATTGCAATCTGCATCCTTCCAAGGAAGTCATTGTTCCACTGTATTTAACATTCTTCAGACCTGTCATTGAGTACAATGCCCCTTGGTATGTGCCTAACTAGGCATATCCAACAAACGGAACATCCATAGAGGTTCCTCACTAAAAGAATAAAAGGTGTTAAATAACATATTCTATGAAGACCGCCTCGAGCCCCTATCCCTGTATTCAGTCTCCTACAGGCTGTTGAGGGGAGATCTATGACTGGCATACAGGGTATTGTCATACCCCACTCTGATGGACCTCCTGCATATACACAAAACAAATAGTACCAGAATACATATTCTAAAGACTTAAACCTTACCTGTGATATAAATAGGACCTGTTGGTGGGACATGTATATATCCCAGAGACTTGCCATCTCTGGAACACGCATCCATGTGAAGCAGAGTTCCTCCCTAACTCAATTCAAATGTAACTTGGACAAATAGATGGGGAACAGGAAATTTATCCCTGGCTTGATAACTATGTCTCTAATGGACACAGGCAACCTGTAAATGATTCATCTATCAGGCTCCTGCTTTTAAATGTTTCATCTCCCAAGCCCCTGATTACACTTGCAAGGTACCAGAACTTGTCAGAGATTTGGGGTGCATGGCTAGGCTTAAAAAGGCTCTTGTGGTCATTAGCCTAGTAAACACCTGTGAAGTTAGGAATTAAACCCTGAGCCAGGCCCAGTAAACTACTCCCATCCAATTTAGGAGGAGTAGATACATGCTTGGTTTTCTTGTTTTCTTTTTTTTTTTTTGACAGTAAAAATGAGATAACATTGTTACTAATAGCAGCAGCTACTTCTCCAGGATTGGTAAAATAATTCTGATACAACAAAGGAACCTTCCCTTTTTTCTCTCAAAGGATCAGCAAGAGTGGCTCTCTCTTGACCACTGAGGAGACCCAAACAGTTGGAAAGCCTAGAGGACATGGCTAACCCACGGTCCATAAAAGTCGTAGGTGCTACACCAGAGTGAATTGCGATAAAAGACGAGTGGTCTGAGGTACAGCAAATACCACATCAGACTCACCCACCCCACGGATGAGGTAAATTGCTAGCCTGCTATGGTGGCAAAGGCTGTTTGCTTATTTTTTTTTTTTTGTGGCTGGAAGAAGGACTGATCATGGGACCAGTAGTCTGGTCCATGGCCATGCCGAAAATGGTGCCTCTTTCCTGGCGAAGACAAACAGCAATTGTCAGTAAACATTACCAGTCTGCAAAAGTTACTTTTTTGATGGAAAAAAATGCAGAGTAATTTAAAACTCTATGCCAGCCCCACAAAAAATAAACACAATTTCTCTCCAGAAAAAAATGTTTTCAGTTCCTTTACACTACTTTTAAACTGACAGAAAAAAAGAGTGCTCCATACATTACAGCCTTGAGATGGTCCATTAAAACAAAACGCTTTGAGCTTCAAAATAACTTTCCTGAAGAGGAAAGTAATAAAACAGCAAAAAAAAAAAAAAATTAAGAAAATGGAAGTTTTTTTTTCTCCAAATAACTTCTCTGTCCAGCAAAGGAAAGCAGAAGCTGGCTGTCAATCCTCAAAAGTCTCAGAGGCATAATCTTCAGCAGTAGTAAAGCTCTGAGGGGCTTTGTGCTGAGACATGTCTTTTAATCAGCTCAGATTGAGCTACTTGACAGGTTGAGCATGTGGAAGGTGCCCTTATGCTTTGGAAGGTAGCTGGCTGTTATATCTTTAGCAGGATATAACCCATGTAGCTAAGGCTACTGCAGCAGTGAGCAATACGATGAACATTCATGGATGCTTCAGCAAGAAGTGACCTTATGTACTATGTGTATGAGGGCTGGCACTGAAAATCTTGGTCTGTATCAGGCTCAGAATGGATTAATGAAAAAAAAATTGTGTTTCCTAGATGCTGATTTTTAACACCTGATTCTGACACTCTGTCATGGCATGAGCTCTTTAAAAATTAAGTTGGGTTGGGAGGGTGGCCTAATGGTTAAGGTGTTTACCTTCCAAACATAAGGTGAAGGGTTTGAGTCTCAGAAGGGGCAACTGGCTAGGCTTAAAATGGCTTGCAAGAGCAGTTAGCTTAGTACTAATCTATGAAAGTGTTCTGGGGAGGTAATCTTCACTAGAGAAACTCCTCACAGCCATACTATGTCTTGTGAAAAGTTGGATTGTGGTGAATCTAGACATTAATTCTTATAAAGCTGAAACAAGGGAAGGCCTGTGTTATTTTTAATAGTTAAATAACTTCATTTTGTTGAACAAACACACTATGTTTAAACTATTATGGCTATCTATTAGAGGTGAATGTCCATTATTATTTCTGGATAGTTAAAGATATTCACTTTGTGGAAGCAAAGACAGAACTATTGCAGTGTCTGATAGAGGAAGTCATTGACAGAATAAGAACAGTATTAAGCATTTTTTAATTTCTATATTTATTTGAATGACGGTAACGCATAAGGTGTGCTTTAAAGAAGAAAAGCACACAGTAATAAAAGCATTCTTGGTTATTTGAAAGACTTCTTTTTTTTTTCAAAAATGTTTTTTATTTTTAATAATAATAGTGACAGTATTAACATATTTACAGTCATAACACAAAATAACTATATACAAAGTCCATAACATACATTCAGGAAATCATTTAAAATGTTCGCAATAATAAGTATAACTTTTCCCAAGCAATTAACTTATGAGTTAAGTTTTTTTGTTTTAATCTTTTTGCTAGAGATTTTTTTTCACATAGAGCTATGGCTAAATGAATACATTCATTTTTAAAAGAGAGAGGTGAAATGGTTTTCCAATTTTTTGTTACAACTTTTCTTGCAACTGCAAGAATTGACCATAATATATGTACTTGAGTTTTGGGTATAACCTCCAGTAGTGGTACATCAAATAGAATGAGAGAGTTAGGAATTATACAATTATCATTCCACAAGGTTTTATAGAAATTTTCAAATGCATTCCAAAATTGAGATAACATTGTACATGTAACAATCATATGATACCAGTCAGCATCTATTGTTTTACATCTCCAGCATTTTGTATAACTTTTTTATACATTTTTTCTATTCTTTGTGGTGTGTGAAATACTTCCTTGAGTATTGCATGTTACATACCATGCAGAACTGAATGTGTGAACCAACTTAATAAGGTAGCAGCCTTCAAAAACAAAAACAGCAGCTGACCGGCAGTGGTGTAAATGAAACTTCAAAACCACAAAACACCAACAAAACACTTGAGGAAGGCAAAAATGTAGTTTTTAGCGTAAAAAAATGTTAATTCCGCTGTTCATCTAACCGACTGCTTCAGAAACACATTTTGCGTTTTGTGGTTTTTAAGGTAGCAACCTTGTTCCAACTATCCAGCACAATAGAGTTTCCTGTGAGAACTGGTTAACTAGATGCTCTTTAACTCTTTAATTTTGAGCACTGGTTAGTTTAACATAACTAAAGATTCCAGGGCAGTGCCATTACATTCCAGGACACTGTCAAGTATATTTCTCAACTGCCCAGATTTTCACAGAATGTCTAGATTTTTGCCTCATATTTTGGTCAATTCTTCATAAAATCTTGGTTGTCTGGCAAATCACTGAGGATTGAAGTCTGAAAGTAATAAAAACGTTTGAGTTTCAAACTTCATACCCTTGACATAATTTGTGCTAATGGAGAGCCTGTTATTCTGGTAACTTTCTAAGTCTGTAATAATAATATTTAAAAATTGTCCCTATTTTGTGACCTTTGTCCCCCTATTTGTATTGCTTTGCCCAGATTCCTTGCCCTAAGCGGTTGAGATGTTTGCTCTCTGGGTAGTTTATATAATCTACTAGCTAGCTTGTTGAACCACTGTCTTGTAGGTAGGAAAGGGGATGTGAATATCTTATCAATGCCAGTCTTATTACTGTAGCTCAAGGGCATATCTGACAAATAGGAATGCCAGGTGACTGGGATCTTGTCTATCTTTATTTAAATGTTCATTCCGATAAGTAAGTTAGTCCTACAAAACTACTTTCAAATGTACAGGCAAATATACTCTTGTTGCATTATGAGGAATGGTCATCAGGCTGAAGTGTGGACAAGCTAAATAATAACTATTAAAAACTGTATATGTTAAAAATATATGCATTTATTTTTGGCAATACCACATCAAGCACTAGGCCACTACCACATAGGAAGCAACACACTTGTATAACTGATATAAGTTACAAAGTCTGGCAAACAACAGCTGTTTCATTGAGGAGTGACAGTAACCCTTACTCACCTGGATATAACCCCAGAGTAAACACAATGTAAAAATCATGCAAAATGCAAAAGGGTGCTGCTGTGCTTATCTCCAAACACTTTTGCACTTTAGGCAGCAGACATCTTTACCAGGCATGGCTGCTGTCCACCTGGAATACAAGTGAACATTCGGTACAGACAAATGATTATTTTTCTTCTTTTCCATATTTCAAACAGATAAGGGCCCGGAACAAGAACATTTATATGCAAGCTGTAGCTGCGGCATTCCTTATCACAATATATACTTTATGTTTCTCCAGGGCTTTAGCAGGCTAAGGAAAATATCTGGCTTACTATCAGGCTGATGAAAGCTCCTTTATATATCCTGTGGTGATGATGGTGGTGTTATCTGTAGGACATGGCTTTTAAAATAAGAAACAGAAAAGCAATAGAACTTTATCATTCACATTGCATAAATGTAAGGAGGATGTCTTAGTAATGGAGAAGTTCATTAACATTTGACAGCCATGTCCGAACAGTAGTATGAACACTGTTTTTAAGGAGCTTGTTCATAAAAGTCAGTTATAGTTAACATATTTTAAAGAAGAGCTATTAAACATTCAACTACTGGGTAACATTTGAAAAGATATAAATACATAGCATGTTCTTCTTAATGCAGATATCAAGGTATTCATCCCTCTTGACCTCTTAGTTCAAAATTTCTTGACAATTGGAAAATTAACAGGAAGAGAAAGGCCCAAAATCAAGGTTAGATTTTAGGAATTGTTCTTGTAGACTTAAAATGGTGGTAGAATAAACTTTTTTGTGTTAGCATGCATTTTCTGATGGGTATGAAGCCTGAAACTCAAATGTCTGGCATTATTTAGTGACTTCAATCCTTAATGATTTGTTAGAAAACCACAAATTTTATGAGAGATATACCAGAAATATGAAGCAAAAATCTGGACATTCTGTGAAATTCTGGACAGCTGAGAAAAGGGTATGCCTCTGTATAATGAAACTAATGAATCTAATATATAACAACTTCCTTTTGAAAAATTAACACCTTGCTTTTTTGTTATTGAAGTGTATTTGTCTTTTTGATGGAATACAGATGAACAGATTGTATTACTTTCTTAGTTAATTATTTAGTTAGTTTAGGTAGTTAATTAGTTACATATTTTATTGCAGCTATGTGGACCAGACTCAAGATCTCATTTGCAATTATCATCTGATTGCAAAAACATAGAAATACATATTTACATGACAGCAAACCCACATTACAGTCATTACAGACACAGATGCTGAATGCTACCAACAGGAGTAAAGACTCTGTTTACTGCAATAATACTAGTCATAGCAGAAATATTTAAACACTAATTTCAGAAACTCATAAGGTATATACTAGGCTAATGACCCGTGGGGCCTTTGCAAATATAGCCATGCAACCCAAATGTATCCCACAAGTTATTGAGCCTTAGAGGTTTTTTTAAGGGTTGTGTGTTAGTTAGGGCATGATTTAACTGCTGCCTTTGCCATCAGAGACATAGGTGTCAGACCGGGGATGAATTTCCCATTAACCATCCACTGGTACAGGTTGTGCTTGAATAGGGTTAGGGAAGGGCTCTGCTTCACATGGATGGGAAGCCTATTCCAGAGAATGGAGATTCTCTGAGATATGTACCTGTCTCTCTATCGTGTCTTATTTAAGTCACATGCAAAGTTTAAATCCTTAAATCCAGCAATTCTGGTGCTGTTTATTTTGTGGATATGCAAGAGTTCCATCAGAGCAGGAACTAAAGATGTCAGGCATAAATCACCTCTCAGCATTCTGTAGGAAATAGAGATGGGGCTTTGAGACAATTTGCATAGTACATTATGTTTATGCCCTGCATTCATTTTGTGAGGAGCCTCTAGTGACAGGTACTCATAGAAAGGGCCATTATACTCAATGATTGGTCTTATGAGGACTGAGTACAATGGCACAATGACTTCTCTGGACATAGATGCCATGTCATTCCCTTACTTATAAGTTGAGTGATGTAAAATGATTTTCTTACAACCTTAGACACAGCACAGGTTGATTGAAAGCCAGGTTATTATCTACATAAGTGTCCCCAAAGCCCTGTCTACTGGGTCTACTTTTAGTGGAGACTTTATCAATGAAGTAGTTTTCCTGGGTGGCTAGTTTCCAAAAAGGTACTATTATACATTCCTTGACTATGAGTTTTAAGCAGTGGCTTTGGCAAAAGTCACTTGTCTGTGTTAGACCTTCCTATAAGATGATAGTATCTTGCTGGGTTTTTATGATTGCTCCTAACTTGCAGTCATTTGCAAATTAGTAAGCCAGAGGCCCTTGACACTGGCTTTGATTTCCAAACAAATAGATACCAAAGAGGAGTGGATGCAGCATAGAGCCCTGATGGATGCCACTGGTGACCATCCTAGATATGGACATGGACTGTCCAATCCTAACTTCCTGGGTCCTGTCTGTTATTCTGTGAGTTTGTTTACATTGCCAGAGTGGATATTTTATCAAGTGTCTTAGCTAGGTCAAGATAGGCAGTATGCACCATTTTGCCATCATCCATTGCCTTGGTAACCTTCTCAAAGAAGTCCACTAGGTTCAGTAGGCATGATCTACCTTTGACAATGACAGACTTAGTTGGGTTCAGTATTTGAAGGTTTCCTTTATAATTGTTAGTCATTTCCATGACAATTCTTCCCATGGCTTTGCAAATTAAAATAGTCATGCTAATGGGTCTGTAGTTCTAAGGATTCATTGATGGTCCACATTTGTGCAGAGAGATGACCACTGAAGTTCTCCAGTCACATGGTATGAAGCCTGAGCAGAGGCTATGGTTGAAAATTGACACCCGTGGCCCTGATAGGTCACAGTTCAGTTTATTTAGGAGGCATCCTGGGATATTACTGGGATCCATCGAACCTGTATTCTTGGCCTTAGAGAGCACATCTAAGACCTGCTTCCTACTGATAGTTGGAGAGATTATGTTAGATGGTATTTCCTGAGTGCTGGCCAGGGAAGGAGGAGGGGTTAAAGTTGAAGCTGAATTTGTTTGTCAGAAGATGTGCTAAATCTGCTGGTTTTGTGAGTGTGGATCCATTTACCAACAATTCAGCACACTGTTGTATGCTGCTTTTGAGGTTTCAGAGATAGCTCAAGAAGGCCCCAGGGTTGTCCTTGGCCTGGAACACTATCTTTACCTCCAAATTTGCTTTGTTGGACTTAATTAGTCCTCTTAGTTGTCTATTCAGTTTGATGAGAGAGTTTTTATCTTTTTTTGTTTTTGTACAACCTGTTTCACTCTGGATTCCACCACAGTTTTTTGATTTTTAAGTTAGATTTGGGCTTACTTCTGGTTAGCACGGCAGCCTCTGTGTAGTTATCATCATGGTCATACAAAGCTTCTGTGAATAATTCCATATAGGATGCTGCGTCATCTGTGTATGTAGGGGCTTACAATTTTGATAGGTTATATCTTAATAAAAGGTAGTTTGGCTTGGAGTAGTTTTTACCTGTTACAGGATTTGCTGGGGTTACAGAACTGATTCTTATTTTGAAGGAGACAGATTTGTGGTATGACCTTAACAGATAGGACCTGGCACATGGAGGGGGGGGGCACAACATTCTCCATATTTGTGAGTACCAAGGCCAATATGTTTGTACCAATAGTAGCTGTATGCACTAAGTGGTCTAGGGTGTTTGTGTCTGTAAAGTCTAGGAATCTCTGCCTCTGCAGATTTGAGTTGTGTAGGATTCCCAGTTTATAGATGAATAATTAAAGTCTCCCATGAGCATGGCATTTTGTTGAATGGTGAGTGTCTCTAATAGGGCAAAGTAAGAGCTATGAGTTTCATGGGACACATAGGAAGACCTATAGCTTTCAAGGACAAGACATGGGACTTTGTCTATGGTAATCTGGACGTGGAGGAACTCCAGTGCATCATCCTATTTATTCAACCTAGAGGTGTGCTTGTTATTGATGTAGATCAATATACTTCCACCTTTAGTCTCTGTCTGTGTAGTTGCTGGTCAAAATGCGAGGAAAGCATCAAAGCCTTCCACTGCCAAAGTACTTTCTGTGGCTTCAAACCATGTATTGGTAACTTCAAAGATGTCCACATTCTCCAAGGTGTGGAGAGCTTCGAGGGAGTGTAGCCTTGTGTTTAGATGCCTGGCATTGAGGAGTAACACTTTTTGATTTCCAAGTGTAGATTTTGATATGCTGCAAGGTTTGTTTATTCAGCATTGCCTAAAAAGGACTATATACAGGAGGAGAATGTATAACATGGACATCATTCATCATATAACTATGAAGGTATTCAGAAACAAATAATATTCTGCAGTAAGCTAAATAGCATGGAGAGGAACAATGCAATAGGGAAGATGATTCAGAGACAGATAATATAACCATTCTAGTGAGAAAATAGAGAAAGTATGAATAAGATTGCATGGAAATGGCCACATAATAACATTCAAATTAATATGCATATGCTTATGTGAAACATTGAATATGCAAGTGATGGCATCAAACATGGTGGGAAGATTAAAAACAATCATTTAAAATTTGCCCAGTGAGCTGTATTGATCAGCTTATCCAACACTAATATTTTGCAGTGAACAGGTGTATTATTCATGGTAAGATGCTAGGAGCAACATCTGCATTAGCTGGTCAACAAGTATTAGTGGTTGCATTGCGAGCCAGTATCCACAGTACTATACACTGCAGCCCTACACATCACAGAAGAGTCTGTCAGTGTCTGGCATACCATCTCCTCCATGATGGCACATATATGGCCACTACTTTGTGGGCAGATACATCAAGTAGGAGTTAATAAATATGTACCATCTCAACTGGGATCAAGGTGGATGCATGAAGGGTATTTCAGTGGACAGAAAGACTTGTGTAGCATTAACTAAGCTTGCTACATGCAGAAGTGTAGCTGACTCAACTAGTGCCCTGAACCACCTCCCCATCCCCTCAGATCTGTAGTGATCAGGTTATTACAGTTAGATCCACACCCCTCCAGCTCATCCATTGCAGAGCAAGAAAAAAAAAGCAGTTTACAAAGCTGGCCAGCCTCGACCATTCAGCCACCAAAATGTGAGCCTGCTCATAATGTCAGATACAGTGGTTACTGAATTCAGTGAGGGTTGTTCTCGGGTTCAACTTTGACAGCCATCCTCATTCCATTCTATGCACTTTCATGGTGTTATCCATCTTCACATATCCCTGCATATCCCTTGCATCTTTAACTTCACCAGACTATTAGTCTACACATCTCCATGGTCATCTAACTTTTTGTGTTACTGCCTCCCCTGTTAGTCATTGTATGTCATATACATTTGCATGTTTGCTGCAGTACCATCTCCATATCAATCACCCCTTCCCCATGTAATCCCCCTTGTACCCATCTTATAAAAATAATAAAAAAAAGGCCACTGTCTCACACAAAATACCCTTCTTACACTTGCTCATACCACTCTACCCTCCCATTGCACTTCTACATGTTCTGTATGCTTCTGCCCTAGTATGCCCCCCCCCCTTTCTGTCTATTCTATCACCCCCTCCCCTTTACCTTCTAAAATAAAAATATTTGGGTCTATATCAGAACATCGAAGTTTTAAAACTTCAAATGTTCTAATATTGACCCGTTTTGAGTGAACACTAAAAATAGCGAAGGTGCAGAACACCAAATTCTTTCCTAGGGAAAGAATTTGATTGGCCGGTTCTGTGGCTTCGCTATTTTCAGCGCTGTGGTGGAAATTTACGGGTCGGGTTCAGGTAAATGTGCGATTGTGTGGTTGTTAGGATTAGGGCACAGGTTAGGTGAGTTAGAGTTAGGGGCGGGTTAAGTGAGTTAGGGTTAGGGGCGGTTAAGTGAGTTAGGGTTAAGGCGCGGGTTAGGTGAGTGTGCAATAGTGATGGACCTTAGGGTTAGGGTTTGGGTTAAAGTAAGTGGATAGATAGTAGTGGCTGTATAGTTTAGTGTAGGGTTAGTTGTAGGATTATAAGTGTATGTGTGTGTATTGATGTTTTTTAGGTGTGCTTGTGTTGTGTGTATGTGTTTCGGAATAGCAAATTTTTTCCCAAGGAAAAAATTCACTGTTCTGAATGTTTGATATTATGTGGTTTAGTCAGATATTTTAGGTTCGATGAAATAGCATTTGCTATTTTCATCTTTCAATAACGTGATATAAACGCAAATATTTGGCACTATGCTGTGTGACACCTGTGCCCACACATCAGCTAAGTAGTGCTTCAATGAACCTATGAACATACAAAGCATAAAACAAACTACCTGTATGCCAATGTCTTGGAATCCTGTAATCACATGTAATGTGGTTCACTCACTAATATGGTGACTGACATTTTCATGACTCAGGGGCTTCATTATACAGCTGTGTTCCAGGCATGTTTGCATTTTGGTGGCAATTGTTTATACCTAACCCACACAGGGCCCCATTGTGCTATATTTGTCATAAAATTTACCGCAGAGTGGTTTGCACTGTGCTTCTCTTTGAATACTCTTATAACAATTAATAGTACAGTGGACTACAAGTCACCCATGTGTCTAGGTCCTATACACATTTGATGGTTTGGGACACATAGGACTAGAAACAGTCATATTAAGGATGCAAGTCAATTGCCTTTAGTAGTATGACACACAGATAATTATAATATTGTTATGTTTCATGATTATTGTAGGATGATGCAATGCCTTCTTAAAATTAAACTGAATCTTTGTGAACACATGTAACAAATATTTACTATGTAAGCTGAAACAAATAATAACTTCACAGCATTTGTGGTAAAATACTTTATCAGGCATAAAAAATAGAATTCCAAGCACATTTTATTTAAGTCTTTCTTTTTTTCTGTCCCTTTGGTCAGGATGACCACATACAAAGAATGTTGCTTCTTCTTACCTCATCCCCACAGACTGTCTTGCTTGGCCCCAGTACAAACTGGGCCACCAATCTAACCAGGAGTAGTGTGGCATTACCAACATCATCTGTGGAGATGGGAGAGGGAAAGGAGATTCATGTGTCCCAACTCTCTATCATTCATTCTTGACTGTACTTTTTATAACCAAGGGGGGCATACAGTGATATATACATGCATTCTCATGAGGCATCCACTTATGACAATCTGGTGTCCACTGCTTCCTTCTTGCACAGTGCCTCACAGCTGTCTGACATGTATTAGGCATTGTCTTAGGACTGTCCATGCCCTGTACATAGGTGCTAGACAAGGTAACTAATGCTGCACTATTCACTGTAGATCTAAAAGTCCCAGCCAATAAATGCTACTAACAAGAAAATGCTGCCCTTTCATTTATAGCTATTACTTAAAGCAGACCTTAGTCCTTTAGTGCTTCTGTTTTCTTATTTATCAATAAATATGCTTTATTTTCTTCATATGGGGACTGGTGCAATGCATTATTGTCTTACTATTTATTTGGACTATTCTTAGTTTGTAAATGTTTTCATTGTTTTTTCTTCTCCTTTTTTTGTTTTGTTAGTAACAAATGGGAACCTGTTAATAAGCAATGCCATATAATACAAAGAAGAAAGAGCACCCCAAGTCCTTTGCTCCAGGTGGGATAGGGGGGCAAGCCAGAGCAGGAGAAGGCTTAAGGAAAAACTTGAAATGATCATTGACAATACATCTATAATGCTTATAATTTTAAACATACTGAACTGGAACTGACCAAATAAATGGTGCATTCTTGCTGCCATCTGGGAGTTAATACTTTTTTTACTTTCTTTCTTTGTAAGTAAATGAATTCAGGATGGTAGGTGAGTAACAAGGGGATGACGTCAAGAAAAGTAAGTAAAAAGCAGTGGCAGTGTAGGGGCTGACCATATGAGTAAGCAGTAGATGAAGTAGCCAGAGTGAGGATGAAGCAAATGAAAGAGACAGAGAGATTCACACACACACACACACACACACACACACACACACACACACACACACACACACACACACACACACACACACACACACACACACACACACACACAAGCACACTCACATACACACACACACACACACACACACACACACACACACACACACACACACACACACACACACACACACACACACACATGCTTGTACATGCAGGTACATGCATGCCTGCTCATATACACACACACACACACACACACACACACACACACACACACACACACATGCTTGTACATGCAGGTACACACATGCCTGCTCATATACACACACACACACACACACACACACACACACACACACATGCAGGTGCACATATATGCACACACATATGCATGCAGGCAGTCATACCTCTCAACTGTCCAGATTTTCGCAGAATGCCCAGAATTTTGCCTCATAATTTTTAGTCTATTCCTCATAAAAAAATGTGCTTTTCTGGCACATCATTGAGATGATCTAAGGACTGAAGTCACTAAATAATGATATACATTTGAGTTTTAGACTTCAAATCCTTCAGAAAATGAATTGTTCAGACAAACCTTGTTACTCTAGGAACTTTTTATGTTTATAAGAGCACTTTTTAAAATCTATCCCTATTTTTTGGGCCTTTGGCCCTCCATTTTGTCAGGCTTTGTCCAGATCCAGTGGAGTTCAGCAAGAAAAATGAATTTTCAAAGTTAAATATAAAACAGACTTACTTCTCTTGACTTTTGATAAAAATGTTTGAATCCCTGGAGAACAATGAAAAAGAACACCTTCAGCTGACTTTGATAAAAGTTGACACCTGTTAGACCCAGGAGACTGGCCATGTTTGGTTTCACTTAAGATGCTGACATGTTGGCCAAGCAGTGACCCTTTAGAATATTAGGGCTGACACTTCTGGTGCACAATGTCACAGTACTTATGGTCCTGTCAAGTTATGTACCTTAGCATTGTACTATTCATGTCCATCAGGTCCATCACCTTATCGTCACTTTGACAGCAACGGCAAAAGAAAGGACTAATACTTGCAGCTTTTGGGAGATCACAATATCTTTCATACCCATTGTGAGTCAGGACTATGAAGAAAAGTTTCACTGGAAAGTGATTATTCTTGTCTTTCGGCTGTGTTGATGATATCAAATCCATAGCTTAACATGATGTCTACTATTTAAAGAGTATCCAGTTAATTTCTAAATTACATAACCTGCATACTTCAGTACTTAACTCAACACTGACAAGTGTGCCTTCAGTCGTTTCAGCAATTAACTCCTACTGCCACCTCTAGGCATCAAATATTCCTTGTTCATATTTCTATTAACAATTCCAAAACCATGCTATGGACAAGGTATCAGAAAATTTCATCTTAAAGCATACATGATGGCAAACACAATTGTATTGATATCTGACCTCTGTCTAATGCAGCTAAAGAAATTCTGAATATTATGTATATACTGTTTATTTGTATTGTAATAATTTTCATATTTCTCTAAATATCTCAGTATTCAGATAACACATACAGGACTGCATAGCATCCTGCAAGCTCACAGCTGTATGAAGAAATTCCTGCTGGCAGGGTGTATCTTGCTTGAATAGTTACTGAAATATAATAAGTTGTTTATACAACATTACAGAATTAGTATCCACTGCCTTTTTTGGCTTATAAAATCCAGTTTAAAGCATCAAACTGAATGAATGCCACCAATGTAAAAAATAATTTATCCTGAATAGTTTGCCATCTATAGTTTTCTAGTAATGCTTAAAGTTCCAGATATATGAATATTGGTTTGAAATGTAAGGTGATAACTTCATTTAAAAAAAAAAAAAGGCTCAAGCCACACCCACTGGGCATTAAAATGTCCACACTTGAAAGAGCTGTACTGGAGGGAATGAGTTTAATGAAAACATGTAAAGGTTTTAATCTGTGTGGAAATGATGGGACAGCTTTGTTTTTCTGTAGAAATGTTTAACATTTCTTCTCTCAGATACTGTTCAAGAGTGCAGGTAAATGGAATCAGTCAATACATTGGTCTGTCAGAAACATTTCACCTCTGAATTCTTAACATCTAACTTGACAAGGACTCAACTCACTGAGTTAAACTGATTATGTTTCAACCCACAAAAAATAAATTTAAAAATGAGTGTCTCCCTGAACCCCTAATTTATATATACAAATTCCACATTTCTACAAACACGAAGGACTGAAATATTCCCCCTGCCCCTCCCCCCAAAAAATATAAGTGCAGTGCCACTTAGGAAACAGACAAGTAGTGATGATATATAAAAAAACATAAACTGGGCAGTTCAACATTAGGGAGTTTAACTCAATGATTAGAGAAATCATGTAACTGGAACTTGGGGCAGTGGAGGGAAGCTGTTTGAAATCCAACAGAAGCAATGACTCTGAAAAGGGAGAGTTTTATAATAATGTTAAACTGGTAAGAATGCAGAACCTGGAAACATGCTGTTGTTCATGTTTGGGAAAAAGCAAAGGTATTGAATGAATATGTTTGTCCTTTATAAACTAATGCAAAGGGAGGGTGTCATGCTATGAGTGAGTCGGGTCAGACTGGGAAGAGCACTGATGGGAAACCTCGATAAACTGAGAAAAGGTAAAGATGAAAATGGATGCCCTTAGGGTAAATCACACATTCCACATGGGCTGTCTCACAGTGACCTCAAAATCTTGCCAATGTGTTGGCATATCCCATGATAGAGGTATTCAAGAAACCACTCATTAATGCAGATGTGCCAGAGGCTGAAAGACAGCAGTTGCTCTTCCTCATTGTTAAGCTGTATGAAAGCCTGTAATATATTTTAATTTTTGACAGAAATGCATCAAAGTGGTAAAAATGCTATTGCTGTCTAAGGAATATGTGCAGTAAAGTTTCTTTCTGTAGAGATGCAATAGGTAGGTTAAGTATAAATAATGTGAAAACTATATGAACAAAGCTGTGCACAGCATGTGTTTGTTTTGTTGCAAAGCTGGACTAAACTGGAAAGTGTAAATGTTAAAGAAATTGTGACTTTTTTTTTTTTCGTGGGGAGAGCAACCACACACATACATGCACAGGTACACGCACTCTCTCACACATGCACACGCACGCACACACACACACACACACACACACACACACACACACACACACACACACACACACACACGCACACAAACACGCCCGCACATGCGCATGCACATATGCATGAACTCACTCAGCTAAATTGTTTATTTCCTTGTGTTGAGTCATCCTAGGCCATCCTTCTATAGTCAATTAGAATGACCCTCACGTGGGGATTCTGGAGCTGGCAGACCATTTCACTCAGTGTTTTTTCAGATGAATTAAAATACCTATATCTATACACAAACACACGCACACACACAAATATCTGTATCTATACACACACACACACACACACACACACTCACACACACACACACACACACACACACACACACACACACACACACACACACACACACACACACACACACACACACACACACACACACACACACACACACACTCACAATCATACACACATGCAGTCACATTCAAACACATTGTTCAGTCAGCATGGATAAATGGCACACCTCCTTTAGCTATATTCATTGTGTCATGTACCCTGATTCTTCCAGGAGTTTTATTGTTTAGAGAGACAGAAGAAGGGAAGCACCAGGAACTACATGAAAATTGAGTTGGCTTGCAAGTACAGTGGTAACTGTATATCTTCCAGGGTTAACTCTTCCTATGGCATCCATCCATGATTCAAATGGAATAGCTCTCTCCTGGAAATTTTGAAAGTGACAGCCATTTTTCTTCAATGACTTCAATTGTGCTTTGATTTGGTTGCTTCAAAACAATTATCTGCAACAGTAGAGTCATTTCTATCTTACACTGATATCTTCTGTGAATTTTAGGGAATATCAAGTAGCTCTAGTTCATTTACAGTAACTCTTCAGCTAGGGGTTACTGCAGAAATAACTAGACAACATTGTCAGAGTTTATGTTATGTATTGAAAACTTGTTATTTTGGGGAAGTCTCTCTATTCCTCATATGGTCATTCACTTCCACCAGCTAATCTGCTTCATACAACAGGATTAAAGTGTGTATTTGAGTCTATAGAGCACATTAATAAGAGTTTTGTGTAAATGTACACGTATCAATCCTGTACAAATTGTTCTTATTGAGACTAAGGAAAAATAAAGAGATGTATCACAAGGGGAACCTCGTGGATTTAGTGCCACCATCTAGTGAAAAATGTGATCAGTGTTAAGTCATATGGCACAGAAAAGTAGATTTAGATGATGCTTTAGAAGCAACATATCAAAAAATTAAAGTGGTATCAGGTTTCCTGAATCATTACATGAAACAACTTGAGATGTGTGGATAGAATTGAATGAGTTTCTAAAACAACAGCATGAATCAATGTTTTCACTATAGCTAATAGTGGCAGAATAAGTCAGTAGAGTTGAATATTCAAATTGCCCACAGTGAGCAGAAGTTATCCATATTGAAAGGCAGAGGAAAGAAACATAATTTGCAGCTTAATGGTATATTGGATGGGGAAGAAAATTTTAAATGGAATTTTGAAAATAGAGGGTAAAATGGACTAGATTGTTGAACTCATTTAATGTTGAGAGGTCTTAATGATTCAAGCACAAGAACCGAGCTCACATAGTGTGCCAACCATGCACCACATATTCCCAAGCACTTCACAATAATAAATAAAATAAAATCCTTAAAATCAAATGAATTTAATACACATATTGGTTAAGCACTTTTGTCCATAACATATTTGGACTTCATCATAACTAAAAAATTCTAACGTGATTGTTTAAACACACAATTAAAATAACCATGTGATCTCTAATATTTAATCTTATAGAAACAGTGAGAATAGTCATAGAGTTTACACTTTCATAAACTTAGGAAATACAAAAATAATTTGTAATAGTGTATTTATAAAGGAAGTGAAAATACTACTGACTACCATAAATATCACAGGTATAGTAAAATATAATAAAATAAAATACAATTTCATCCTAACCAGCTGTGTAAAACAATATGGAAAGAATTAATTCTAAAATCCATAATGACATAGGTATATATCTTCATATAATGAACTCTTGTAAACTGTTATATTAATAATGTAAAACATGAATAATATAACTAATATTTATTACAGCACATGTTACTTGTTAAGCACTACTAAAGTCTTAAGGCTCTTAGTATCAATCAGAGAACAACAGAACTATGACCATTAAGTCCTGATATATTTGATGTATCCAATCTAAGTTGCCAAATAAAGTCCTGTGACCTCTAATAGATTTTCCCAATCATCTACTCCCTGACTTGGAGTAACAACTTCTGAAATTCCAAAAATTTATTTTGTAAAATGTACATGACAACGTATGTTTGAAAAATGGAATTAATATTGCTCTTAATAATCTCATAATTGTGCTCGTAAATACCTTTTTGCAAGACACGTTCAGTTTTTCCTATATAAAAAGTAGTACAGCCAGAACATTTTGTTACATAAATCACCCCTTTCATGGAACAATTTTCTCGTTAGGGGTATTTTTTTGATCTGGCAAAATAATAGAATCTTGGCTCATTATAAAAGTACATTGATTATATGAACCGCAAGTATGGATACCAGTTGTAAACGTATATGTATTAATCCTATTAATTAATTAATTAATTAATATGAAATATTTATGGGTTATTTCACAGTCTTTCCATAGTTGTTCTCCATTTTTGATTGTTTTTCATTTGTTTTAATTTGAAAGAAAGGGAAATCTTATTTCATCAAGACTGTGTAGTGATAAATATCATAATTATAATAACAGGAGACTTTAATTGTGAATTAAGAGGCAAGTGTAAAAAGAAAGGAAATAATATAAGAAAAATGTTAGAAGTTATAAGATGTGGTAAGTTAAAACTCTGGGACAAAAATTCATGGCCTTACAAAAGGGGTATGTATATAAATGAAATGGGTTATTTTATAGTATCAGAAGGTTTAGTTACAGAAGAAGGGGAGGTAGTTGAAACAGGATTTAATGATCATCCTGCAATATAGCTACAGATAACAGGAAATAATAATATATAAAAATAGGCAAAGGAATAAATAGGATAGATGAGAAAGAATGGAATGAAGAGGGAAATTGATTAGTAATACAGTTATGGATAGATCGTATTACTAGGAGAACATTTTATAAAAAAAAATTATCTGAATGGTTGATGATATTTAAGGAAAAATATTAAAAAATGCATTTACAGTGGCAATATTATGCGAGAAAAGTAAGGAAAGAAAATGTAAAACAACATATAGCAATGCATTGGAAGATTTCTAATATAATAATACAAAGTACTTTGACAAAGAAAAATAATTATATGAAAGAAATCAAGAAAAAATACAAGAGTTGTTATATAAGCAAAGGTATATTTGCAAGGAAAAAGACAAGAAGTATCGAGTTACTTAATCATATTAGTAAGGGAGATGATAGTGTAATGAGAGAAATAAGATATCTAAAAGGAGAAATAGAAAATAAAAATGCTGGCAAAGATTATAAACAATGTAGTATAATATGTACAAGAAATGTTTAAAGAAAAAAGTAGGTGATGAAACAACATGGGAAGTAAACATGTTAACAGAAATAGAGAACAAAGAAGTGGGAAAGGAGATTTCTTTAAATGAGCTAGATAAAGTATTAGGACAAGTAAATATAGATTTGGCTGCAGGACCAGGTGGAATAGAGTATGAAGTGTATAAAAAATTAAGAGATTATCAAAAAAAAAGTTTGAATGAATGGTTAAATAAAGGTTTTATCTATAAAGAATTATGTAGTGGAATACTTAAATGTATATGGAGGAAGGAAGATAGAAGACAATAAAAAATGGAGACTGATAGTATTGAATAATTATGTTTATAAGACCTTTATGAAAATAATAGAAATAGATGTTAAACCAAAATAGAAAATATTATCAAACATTCTATATATACACTATAAAGGGGAAGGTTAGTCGAGAGTTATTAATAATAGTTAGAGAAATTCTGGATGATATTATGAATAGAAAAGAAGAAGCAAAAATCATGATAGGAGACCTTTTAAAAGGCATTTTACACAATTGTACATGAAACCCTATGAGTAATAATGAAAAAATATAATATACGTGTGAAAGTTAGGGACTTATGTATGTCAGCGTGTATTAATAATAAAGTAAAAATACTTGTAAATGGCTGGTTAAGCCAAGAGGTACATATGAAGAGAGGTATAAGAAAGGGATGTCTAACCAGTTATTTACATTTGCATTAATGATGAATATAATAATATGTGAAATAAATAAAATGAAGGATGTGGGATATATAACACCTGAAGGGTTAAGAATTGCAGATGTGTTAACATATGCAGATGGCATTATAATAATTGCAAAAAATAAAATTTGTATAAAAGAACTAATAATTTGCACAAATGAGTGTCTAGAGGTGATAGGGATGGCTTTAAATTAAGATAAAGTAAAGTTTTAGGTGAAGTAGTAAAGATAGGCTGCATATATTTAAAAATGAATGAAATTTCTGTGTTAAGTATAAAATTTGGGAATAAAGAAATAAGTAAAATTCAATGGGAAAAACAACAGAAGAAACAAAACAAACCCATCTTTTCTGGAGAACATAAAAATTAGCATTAAAAAAGGCTTATGGATACATTCAGTACTAATGGGAAAATAGCATTCTTAGCAAGTGTATTTATATTAGCAACAGTATTTGAAAATTAATTATTGTAGAAATGTATATGGGCCGGATTTACGAAAGCTTGCACGGAGTGCAAGAAGAGTGTAGGAGCTCACACCAGCAATATGTCTGCCGTGCGATCCAGGTACAGCCGGCAGGGGCGTGCACGAGAGCTGCTAAAGCTACTCTTGCACAGACAGCATCATGGTATGCAAATTACCTCATCTGCTGGTGAAAGCCATGCAAATGAGGTAAATTTGTGATCCAGGAAACACTAACCTGTCCGTGGAAGATTAGTGTCAGCTGCAGAAAACGGAGTACAGTTCTGCAAATATCTAAATGGAGCTATGACAGCTCCAAATAAAGGATGCATACAGTTGAGGAAGCATGCCAATGGCCAAATATAAGGCCATTGGCATTTTAAAATGTATAAAAATTTTACTTTTTTTTCCCTGATCTCCGATGTTTAAGCATAGCGCAGCACCGCGCAAACGTGTGGCACTTATAAAAACAAGAAAATAATTTACAAAAAAGGCAAAAATAGGCATTTTCACTAAAAAGCTTATTCTGCCATGCAGGTGAATGGCAGACTGAAGACAACATGGCCACTGAGTAGTGGTTGCTAAGGGGGGGAAGCTCAGTGTGAGAGGTGTAACCATGCATTAGTAGGCAATCCTATGCAAATGAGGATAAGGATAGTGAATCCCAATTTTCCCCAGCATGTGAGGCATGTCCCAAGAGTGTAAGAGTAGGAGTAGGTGTGTAGTAGAGCAGAATATAGGTGACATCATGAGGTGGTGTGTCAGACAGGCTGTAAGCAAATTGGAGCACAGTGGCTTATGATTGCTTTGAGTTGCTCAGGATTGCAAGAGGCATGCCTACAGTTGTCCTATTTGAAAACCTCAAACCAAAGGTGCACACTGTTAAAAGATAGGAAACTCCTTGCAAACATGAACACAGCGTGTGCATGCGTGTGCGCATTTTTGTGCGGCGCTTCCCCCGGGCGGAAACAGAAAGGCAAAAGGAAGGAAAAGAAGTAGTAGGAAGTTAACCAAGGAGAACTAGCAGAGCTGCCAGGTGAAATATATCAGAATCAGCCAATTACACAGGCAGCAGACTAGCCCAGCCCAGCCCAGCACATTAAACCATTCCCCTCTGTTATTTTCTCAAGAACTCTGCAACACTGCAGTATACAAAGAGGGAAAGCTTAAAAAGCTTAAGTCAGACAAAATGTTAAGGGCTGCTCTTGCTATCATAAACCAACATGTGCAAGGTGCTGAGGGTGATGATTTTGTGAATGCTGCTGAGCAACCTACAGTGAGGAGACGGAGAAGAGTGTACAGACCCAGGGTAACCTACCAGGGGCTACATGAGCTGGAGATAGTGGAGCGCTATCGGGTGGACAGAGACCTCCTACAGCAAATTGTTGAGCTGTGCCGGTCATGCCTCACACAAAGAACCAACAGAGGGGCACCCATCCCAGTGGATACCAAGGTATGTGTTGGCCTAAGAATACTAGCTACAGGCACCATCCAAAGACCAACTGGTGATATGATGAGGATTTCACAGGCATCAGCATCCAGGATACTCTACCAGTTCCTGGATGCTATGTCAGCACATGTCGGTGACCACGTATATCTCCCCAATTCCCGTGAGGCATTGGCCAGCAATATGCGTCTTTTCCACCAAATAGCAGAATACCCTGAGGTAGTGGGTGCAATAGACTGCACACACATATGCATCAAAGCACCACTCGGTGAGTGGGGTAGGGTCTACATCAACCACAAGGTCTTCCCCTCCATCAACTGCCAGGTTGTGTGCGATGCCCAGGGCATAATAATGAATGTGTGCTAGCTGCCCTGGAAGCTATCATGATTCCCACATCTGGCATCTGACGCAGCTGTACCAGAGATTTGCCCATGGGGACATCCCTGATGGTCACCTAGTGGGGGATGCTGGATATGCACTGCAGCCGTGGCTGATGACACCCATTAGAAATGCATACACACCTGAACAAGAACTCCATAATGAGGCACACGCACAAACAAGAAACATAATTGAGTGTGTGTTTGGGATGCTCAAGTCATGGTTCCGGTGCCTGGACACATCTGGTGGAGCCTTGCAGTACTCACCATCTACATGTACCCAAATTGTTATGGTACGTGCCATGCTACACAATATGATCCTGCGGAAACAGCTGCAGCAGTAACAGCATGGGGAAGGCCCAAACAGCCCCCCACCATTACCAAGGCCTGCACAGACACAGCGTGACTCGGAGGAGGAACAACCTGAGCCTGCCCCAGTAGGCAGAAGGAGGTTTGCCCAGTATGCCCTGGCCATGGCAAAGAGGCAACGCATAGCACATGCACTGACTCAGTAGGAACCCTGGAAATGACACCTCTCTCTGACTCACACATACAGTAAAAGGGATGCCTAACTTGACATTACCTGTTTTCAAACATGTATAGGGAGTGTACTATGTGCATCCGACATAGGCAGCCCTGCAGCACTACCTGAGGCACGAGTGCCCTATTTTAAGCAATATAAAGCACTGCTAAGCACATTTTACCAGTATTGAGAATATTTAAATACAATTGGGCATAGCTGCGCACCGTGCTAACCAGCGCAACATCGGGCAACGTCGGGCAAAGTTGGGCAATGTTGGGCAAAGACGAGCAAAGTCAGGTAAACACGCTCACGCCTGCTTTACTGTTCCTTAACCAGTCAGGTCTGCCCAGCAGGAAAATAAAAAGCAGTGACAGGGTGCAACCTCAGGATACTGTGCGCTATAGTCACAGTACTGAACCACTAAGCCATGACAGCATTTCACTAGCAGAGACACAACTTAAGTCACTCACATATACCAGTTGCGGGGGTCACATACCTAACAGTCACAGCCAACAGGACAATTGTAGACAAATGCAAACACAAACAAATGCTGTATCATGCCCTCTAAAGAGGCATATGAGTAACCTCCCCCCAGGCCTATGCAGACAGATAACAGCAGGCCAGGCAGTGTGATGTGGGTTGGGTAGGCTATGAAGTCACAAACGAATATGCGTGTAATTGGAAGCTAAGGTCTGTAGTACAGTGGTATGCATCAAGCCAGTATGATAGGCAACAGTACAGACTGAAATGGAGTACCTGACATAGCAGTGCAGGCCTAGCAAATGTGTATAAGTGCCAGGTGTACCCCTCATCCTATGTACACCCGCAGTAACAATCAGGTGTGCCCCCAGGTAGAAATGTACAAATAATAGCTGTCCCCCCTGTATGTAGAAATGTTGATAAGTCTATGCAAATTGACTCATGGAAACCCTGCAGGCATAGCGTGCTTCCTGTTGATGCACAACACAAAGGTGAGCCCTGAAGTAAAAACCAACTTGAATTTTCACACACATATATAGTATATATATGCCCATAGTGGGCATGCTCACACACTTAAACAAATTTAGCAAATGTCAGTCAACAACATACTGAAAGGTCATACTGGGCATGCTCACACACTTAAACAAACAAAGCAAATTTCAGTCAACAACATACTGAAAGGTCATACTGAGCATGCTCACACACTTAGGCCATGTCTGAGTACAGCAGTGGGCCACACATATCTGGCAGTTGCAATTCTTACTCCAGACACATGTCACTATTCACCAATCCTGCCTTGTGCACACAGTGATATGAAAACAAACCCATATAATATATTGGACCCCTGTCATAATCAAACTATGTAATACAAGTACTTAAGTTGTTCAATAAAGTGAAAATCCAAAAAGATCAATAAATCTCCGATCAGTATCATCAAGAAACAATGAGCACTCCTAACATTATCCAAGCCATGTTCTGGCAAAAATATTGCCGAAGAGTCCATAGAGAACCATGAAGCTTTCTTTAGCTATGTCATAAATATCAATGTAAACTCATATATGTTCTGAGTCAGTGCAAAGTGTAAATGAATACATGTACATGACTGATATTGCCAACACCTTGTCAGAAAGGTTCATACATATTTACCCCCTTCTCACTGACAAAAGGGTCCATTACCATACCTGGAGATTGTGAAAAGCCAGAAATCACATATACAATGGTTAAACAGCTCTATCCAAACCTAAAAACACGGTGTCTATGGGATGACATGGTGTCCCTGGCTGTGTCATATGTGAACTCCAAAACAAACAGACCCTGCACCTGAACAGTCTGTTGAGACTCACCCTCTGTACAGATATAAAACTGTTGAATGGGTTACAGCAACATTTGGCACACTCCACAAGTGTTGGTGCACAGCAGACCATGGGAACTATTGTCTTATAAGCCTAATAAGCCTGATCTGCAAGGCCATGGAGTCCATCATTATGGAACTCATAAACAGAGCTATTGGGAGCCTACAAACACCCAACCCTACCCATTTTGGTTTGGTCAGGGACAGATCATGGTCCCTAAACCTGCTAGACAATTTTCAAAGCAGTTACCCAGGACATACATCAATGAAATGAGCTCCACACAGCCTACATAGACCTTGAAAAGCCCTTTTCCAACATCCCACACACATGTTGTATCCACAAAATCAACACCCTGTGCATAAACACGTATGTCATCTGATAGATTGCCAACTGGGGCACAGATAGATCCCACAAGGTAAGAATTGTGGTCTCCCTGTTGGACTGTAAGCTGGTAACAACTGCTTTCCCCCATGGCTCAGTCCTGGGACCCCTCCTGTCTGGTGTATACTTTTCAGAAATACAGTCAAACACACGAGGGCTATGGTTAGCAAAGTTTGTGGATGACTGCAAAAAGGTTGTCATAATCGATGTTTGGGACAACAGAGACATCCTTAAAAAGGGTCTCAGTCAGACAGATGTGGTGTCAAAATTACGGCCTCGAGCTACACTCATACAAATACCACATAGATGCCAACACCCTAAATATGGACGTAATAATAAGGGATCTATGGACACATGTGGATAGTCATCTCTACTTTCAGAAACACATTCACAAAGTGGTTAGAAAATCATGCTATGTGTTCCCACAAATTACAAAAGACTTTGCATGTAGGTGAAAGGAGGTTCCCTCTACTCATCAGTCATCAGACCCATCAGAGAGTACCATGACACACTTGCGATGGATCTGACTAGGCACCTTCAGCAGCTGGAAAGACCACTGAAGTACCTCAACAAGAGGATTACTGGCCTCAGTTGCCCCATGCAACAAGACTGAAGTAACTCAATCTGTACTCTGTTGCATACTGTCTACTCAGGCGATCTCAGTCCAACAGACAGGTCCATGTCCAATGCAGAATTGATGTACATGCTCTATCTGAAGTAAACCCAAGCTCATTGTGCCACATGCTGTAGGGATATAATCATCACAACAATAAATAGAACATGTTGGAGGGATACATTACTAACTCACAGACTTCCCTTGCTTTGGAACAGGCTCCCAACCTACATTAAGCTGAGTCCTTCACTGACACTCTTCCAGAGGAGCCTTGATGAGTGTATGTGAAACTGAACTGTCACACCATGAATCACTTCATCAGCTCTACTACACAGAGGCATAGGGAACTAACCCCATGTGTGGTGATAGCTGCACACTCTGGCCATACTAATATATGCCTTCAGGCAGATAGCCTATTACCTACCTATGTACCTATATATATGTAGGGGGAACACAGTATAATAAGCTAAAGATGGATGAGCAGAGATGTGTGTAAGAGGGTGACCATGACAGGGAGCCATCCAGGACTGCCCCACCCAGCACACATCCCAGTGGCACAAAAGACATAAGGTGCACATCTCACCCACTGTACATAATAGCCACCAGTATCTGTAAGCATTACAGTGTATGTGATGCATGTGCCCACTGTACAACATGACTGTACAATGAAATACACATCTACTATCTGTAGACATGTACTTGTCACATATGTTCATAGGTATGTAGTAGACTATCTTCACAAAGGCATATATTAGCCTAGGCAAGTTGTGCAGCTTTCACCATCCCATTGGTTAGTCTCCTAAGCCCTAGTTCTAATAGTTAGTACCCTAAGCCCCTTTCTAATGGGGCTGCTGATGTGATGCTTGGCTTGAATTGTCTTTTTCCCATCCATTCATCAAGGTTCCTATTGAAGAGTGTCAGCGAGGGGCTCTGTCTGATGTACATTGGGACTCTGTTCCACAGTAAGGCAAGTGTCTGGGATGGTACTCTATCCCACCAGCATGTTCTCTTCATTGTTGCGATGAGGTTCATATCCCAGGAGTGTGTAGTGTGACTCAATTTTGTTATCCTTAGATGGAGCATGTTCAACAGTTATGTGTTGGACATGGCTCTGTATGTTAGGCAGAGTTTGTCTCTGAGTAGGCGGTACGCAACGGAGAACAGATTTAGTTTTACCAGTTGTGTTGCATAGCACAACTGTTTAAGGACAGTAATCCGCTTGGTGAGGTACCTCTGTGGTCTCTCCAGCTGCTGGATATGCTTAGTCGAGTACATCCAAAATGGTGCATTGTACTCAATGATGGGTCTGATGACTTAAGAGTAGAGGGCCACCACTACCTCTTTTGATCCTGATGCAAACCCTTTGTTGATTAGGTGGGCCACATAGGATTTCCTAATCACTTTGGCAACATGGTTGTCAAAGGAAAGATGACTATCTACTTGTGTCCCAAGATCCCTTATCACCTTATCAGTTTTTAGGGGGTAACACCTATGTGGAAGTTTGTGGGTACTTTGTTTTCCCCAAAGGGGATTACTATGCATTCTTTCACATTGAGCTTGAGGCCATGATTCTGACACCACACATCTGTCTCATAGAGGCCCTTCTGGAGAATATTTGTGTCATTCGGGTAATCTATTATGGTAAACACTTTACAGTTCCCATAAAACTTAGTCAACCACAACCCTCCTGTGTTGGCATTTACTTATGAGAAGTCTATACCAAACAGGAGGGGCCCCAGGACTGAACCCTGAGGGACACCAGTTGTTACTAGTTTAGAGTCTGACATGTAGCCAGCAACTCTTAATTTGTGGGATCTATCTGTGAGCCAGTTTGCAATCCATCTTGTGATGTATGGATTTATGCCCAGGTTGGTGAGTTCATCTATGATACCTGACTGGGGAATGGTGTCAAAGGCCTTAGTGAGGTATAGGTACGCTGTGTGGAGCTCTTTTCAATCATCTGTAGCCTGGGTAACTGTCTCAAAGAAATCCACCCAGTTCAGGAGGCGTGATCTGCATTTGACGAAGCCAAACTGGGTGTGCTCAACTGTGTGAAGGTTTCCAATGTCTTTATTGTTGACTTCCATTATGATTGGCTCCATTGCCTTGCAGATCAGACTCATCAGGCTCATAGATCGTGAATGCCAAGGGTCTTTTGTGGTCCCACCCCTGTGGAGTGGGAAGAACATTGCTGTGCAACATTCTATGGGTACATATCCTGTAGAGAGGATGTAGAGAGAGGTGTAGGTATCCTTGATGAATATGGATACATCCCCACCCTATGTGCTACGATCCAGGTTCTGATGCTGGAAGGTATGGAATGAGTAGTAACCTGGTAGTGCTAGTATGCTTTCTGGAGCCTTGAACAAGGTTTCTGTTACTGCACAGATATCAATATTCTCCATACTGAGAAGTGCCTCGAGTGTGTGCATTTGGAGGCTGAGACTTCTGGCAATGAGTAGCATTTATCTCACTTTGTGGTTATTTGTGTTGGTTATGGGGTTTGGTTTGTCCTGAGTGACCGGTGTTCCATACCTGAAGTCAACGCCTCATTGGTCTGATCCGACCATAAGCTAATTATCCTACATATCCAGATTCTTCCCCCCCCCCCATTAAGGAAACCATGTTAAAAATTTCTCAAAAGCCAACTTCATGCTTCTTAAGACAGAAGGGGTGAACTTCATGACACCCATGCAGATGGACAATACAGTTACGACTACTGAATCCTACACAATTGCACTTTATAAGCACTTACATGAGTGCATGGATCATGCTATCCCAAACAGAACCAAGATGCTATCCTCCAAAAAAAGGAAGCCAATCTGGTGGTCCCCTGCCATAAACAAACTGTACAAGAGAAGGAAGAAACTGTTGCAAAAGAGAGTAAAATCCCATGAGTGGAGGAGCTCCCTGGTCAGCCTCAGTGAGAAGTTGCAATCCCTGATAAAATCCTCCAAAGCTAGTTATGAAAACAAAATCGCCACTGATTCTAAAGACAACCACAAAGCATTCTATAACTATGTCAAGAATCTCAATGGCAACACTCAGATCTGTTCAGACCCAACTGATATTGCCATCCTGGCAGATAGGTTCAGTGCTAAGTTTACCCCAATCTCTCCCATTAAAAAGCCCATCTCTACACTGGAAGAATGCAAAGTTCCTGTAATCACAGCTGCACAGGTAAAAACCACACTCTCCAAAGCCAGGAACACAGCATCCAAGGGACCAGACAACATCCCAGGCTGCGTTCTACACGAACTAAAGAACGAACTGGCACCACACCTAAGTAGCATGTTCAGTCATAGCTTCACCTCAGGCTTTGTGCCTGCTGAATGGTGCACAGTGATGGTTATCCCACTACACAAGGGGGGAGCCACCACGGACCCTGGGAACAAGCTCCCCATTAGCCTGATGAGCCTGGTCTGCAAGGCCATGGAACGTATCATCATGGAACTTATAAACAAAGACATTGGTAACCTCCAAACTCTGGACCCCAACTAGTTCGGGTTTGTAAAATGCAGATCATGTCTCCTAAACCTGATAGACTTCTTTGAAGCAGTCACCAAAGCCATAGACAAGGGTAAGGTGGTTCACACAGCCTATCTAGATCTTGCCAAGGCTTTCGACACTATCCCCCAATCTGGAATTATAGATAAACTCACTAAACTAGGTATAAATCCCAATGTCACAAGATGGGTTGCCAACTGGCTCACTGACAGAACCCACACCGTGAAAGTAGCAGACTCCAAATCCGACTTCAGACCAGTGACAAGTGGAGTACCACAGGGTTCAGTCCTGGGTCCTGTCCTATTTGGTATCTACTTAAGTACAGGCTAACACAGAAGGACTTTGGCTAATGAAGTTCGCAGATGATTGCAAACTAAGAGCCATAATCGAAACTACTAACGATGTGGACATTATACAAAAGGGCCTCACTGAGACAGATGCCTGGTGTCAAATCCATGGCCTCAAGCTCAATGCCAAAAAGTGCATTGTCATCCCCTTTGGTAAAAACTCTGTACCCATGAACTACAACATAGGCGGTAGTATACTTAACACCAAAAGTGTGATAAGAGACCTTGGGACACAGGTGGACAGTAGTCTCTCCTTTGATAATCACATTGCCACAGTAGTCAGGAAATCCTTCTACATGGCACACCTCATCACAAAAGGTTTCTCATGCAGAAAAAAAGAGGTCATTGTTCCCCTCTACTCATCACTCATTAGATCCATTATAGAGTATGACGCCCCTTATGGTATGTACCTCACAAGACATCTACAACAACTGGAAAGGCCACAAAAATACCTCACAAAGTGGATTACCAGCCTCAAGCACATGCCCTACACAGACCATCTCAAAAAACTCCAACTTTACTCCGTCGCGTATCCCCTACTCAGAGGTGATCTCTGCCTAACATACAAAGCTATGTCAAACCTAGAGCTGTTGGACATGCTCCACTTAAAAAAATTCCAATCCCTCTGAGCTACACGCTCTAGCGACCTAACCCTTGTCACCACAATAAACAGAACATGCCGGAGGGATAGATTCTTGTCCCAGAGACTTCCCATACTCTGGAATAAACTACCTATCTATATCAAACAAAGCTCCTCATTAGCACTCTTCAAGAAAAATCTTGATGATTGGATGGTAAATAGGAAATTCACCCCGGGGATCACTTCTGTGTCTCTGCTCGACAGTGGCACAGGAAAATAAATATCTTGGGTGGCAAAAGCCAGGGTATCTTTTTGGCTGGGCTTGTATAGGCCCCAGGCCCAATAGCCTAGTACCTACCTATGAACCTATGAACCTTTGAGCCTTGCCTAAAAAAGGTAATATGGGGACAGCAAGAGCCTTGGCCAGTATTCAGAAGCATAGGGGTGACAAGTGCAAACCATCTCTAGTGAAGCAACGAGACTTGTCTATCATGTCATCACAGGCCGACAGAGACTAGATCCCCTTTGAATGACACCAGAAGCTCAGCCAATTGTTGAAGTTTATCATCTTTCTGTTATATTGCAGTATCATGTAGGTGAAGGTAAGATGCTACTCAAGGTCAGGGTCATACCAGCCTGGGCTACATGAGCATAGAGCTACTATATATCTCTTTGTCATGTTGTCCTGGGAGGCATGTCTCAGATCATTCACACTGACATGTACAAAGAACGCGTCATATATGTACCTGTTCTGGAGTGATTTAAGTGCTTGTGTTATTTGGTGGATCATAGCACCTGACAGACAACTGACAGTAACCTTCCCCTTGTCCAGCCAAGTGAGTGGAACATCTGTGTGCCTGACTATGGAGTCACCTATTACTAGTGTGTTGGGTATGTTGTTTTGTCTTAGGGCCTGTTGTGAGGCACACTGCTTTGGTGTATTATGTGTTTTCTGGCGTGTGCTTGGAGGTGCATGTTGCTTGCTTGTCTGCTTAGGAGGACACTCTCTCTTTTTCAGATTAATATTTGTATTCTCTGAGTATGGTGATGTGTATTTATGTGTGTGTTTTGCTGGTGCTAATATTGTAGGTCTATGTGAGACTGTTGGTGTTGTGGTTGTATGAACCTACTCCTCTTGACTGTATTTTCCAGTATTGGGTTGACAGAGCTTAGCCTCCAGTTTGACCCTGTGTGTGCCAGCATGTGGTGCATCAACCCATATATGATATGGTTATGGCCTATGCATGCAATACACTCACAATACACCTAGTATGATAAGCCTGCTGAGGTTAGCAAATGTGAAAAAAAACCTTTGGGCAAACTGCCAGCGAGTAATGTCTGTATTGCACCCTGTAACTCCATATTGCTTGCTGAAGTGTAAACACGTACTTAGTTTGGATTAAGAACCCTGCACTTGCCAACTATGTGTGTGTGTGTGTGTCTGTCTCTCCCTGGGGAGAGAGCAACTGTTTTGGAGACTACTCACATCCCTTAAAAGTAGTATACTCATCTTTGTCAAGTCTGATGATGTCACCATCCTACAAATATACCTGTGGAAAGGTGAAATTCCAGTAATGTGTATAGCGCATTGTGTAACTGCATACTGCTGTAGTATCATAATGTAGTTAGGTTGGTCTTTGAATCTTGCACTTGTCGAGTGTGTGTGTCTCCCTGGAGAGGAGCAACCTTTTTGGAGACTACTCACACCCCTTAAAAGTGGTATACTTATCTTTGTCATCTGATGATGTCACCATCCTACGAATATACCTGTGGAAAGCTGAAATCCCAGTAATGTGTATAGTGTGGCGTGTAAATGTGTACTGCTGTAAGTATCATAATGTAATTAGGTAGGGGTTTAAATCCTGCACTTGTCAACTGTGTGAGTGTGTGTGTCTCCCTGTGGAGAAGCCACCTTTTTAGAGACTACTCACACCCCTTAAAAGTGGTATACTCATCTTTGTCAAGTCTGATGATGTCACCATCCTACAAATATACCTGTGGAAAGGTGAAATCTCAGTAATGTATATAGTGCGTTGTGTAAATGTCTACTGCTGTAGTATTATAATGTAGTTAGGTAAGGGTTTGATTTCTGCACGTGCCTAGTGTGTGTGTCTCCCTGGGGAGGAGCAGCCTTTTTGGAGACTACCCACACCCCTTAAAAGTGGTATTCTCATCTTTGTCAAGTCTGGTGATGTCACCATCCTACAAATATACCTGTGGAAAGGTGAAATTTTAGTAGTGTATATAGTGCGTCGTGTAAATGTGTACTGCTGGTGTATTATAATGTAGTTAGGTAGGGGTTTGAATCCTGCACTTGCGAATTGTATGTATCTCCCTGGGGAGAAGTAACCTTTTTGGAGACTACTCACACCCCTTAAAAGGAGTATTTTCATCTTTGTCAAGTCTGATGATGTCACCATCCTACAAATATACCTGTGGAAAGGTAACATCCCAGTAATGTGTATAGTGCGTCGTGTAAATGCATGCTGTTGTAGTATCATAATGTAGTAAGGAAGGAGTTTGAATCTCGCACTTGCTGACTGTGTGTGAGAGTGTGTGACACCGTTGGTCAATGTAGGGTGGGTTTTGATTTTTCTAGTGTATGACATATCACAATGACAACTGTATGTGCATTACACATGTAAGGTAGCTGTGGGGCAAAGCTATATACATACATGTAACCTCAATTATTTCATAGGTGGGTACTCTGCTTTCTCCATGAAAGCATCTCTTATCTTTGCCAGAGCGTGCTGGCGCTTTCCAGACCTTAGGTCACTTCTGTATGCTTGTGACAAGCTTAGCCACTGCAATGATCCCTGGGCTACGTCTTCTGTTTCACATCCACTCATCACAGTTTCTATTGAAGAGTGTGAGTGAGGGTTTATGCTTGAGGTATATTTGAATCCTGTTCCAAAGCAAGTGAAGTCTGGCAAAGATGACTAATCATTATAGGTGTGCAACAACCTCTGTGGATCTGCATGCAAACCTTTCATTGCTTATGTGCTCCACAGAGGGATTTCCAAAACCCTTTGGTAATGTGATTATCAAAGGAGAGATGAATACATGGCTTTATGTATAAATTAGTACCTGTTCCACATTTTGGGGGCTACTACCTATGTGGTACTCTGGGGATACTTTGTTTTCTAAAAGTGGATAACTATGCTTTCTTTGGCTTATAGCTTTACAGCATAAGTTTGACACCAGGTATCTGTCTCTATGATACCCTTTTGGAGGATGTTTGTGTCATCTGGAGAATAAAGTAGAGCCCACAGTATGCATTTTCATCAAACGTGGGCAGACATATCCCTACTGTGTTTGCTTGTACCTAAGAAAGCTATATGCCAAACAGGAGTGGTCCCAGGACTGAGTGCAGGTGAATACCACTTGTTACTGGCATAGAATTGTACATGGAGGCTGCAAATGTTACTGTGTGTCCTACATCTGTACGTCAGTTGTCAATCCATCATCTAACAATCGTTTATGGTCAGTCTGTTGAGGTTATGTATAATACAAGAATGTGGGATGGGTATGAATTGCTGGTGAGCTATAGCTTGGCTGTGTGGACCTCCCCTCCCTCACCTATAGCCTTGTTAACTGGCTTGAAGTCTACTAGGTGTAGGAGCCATGATCTGGCCTTTAGAGAACCTAAGTGGGTATGGTGCAGTATTTGCAGGTTCATAAAGTCACTGTTAATGAGTTCCATAATGCTGTGCTCCATAGCCTTCCAGATAACATTTGTCTGGCTTATAGGGTGAGAGTTTCCAGGATCTGTTGTAGTTCTACCCTTAATCAATTTATGTAAACATTTGCACTGGGTGTGATGAGGGTGGACAGGATTAGGAATAAGTATATTAGAGGGTCAGCCCAGGTTTGAAGGTTAGTAGACCAAGTCAGATAGGCAGGATTTAGTTGGTTTGTACATGTGCTGAGAAGGGATGCAGAGTATATTGTGAAACAGATGCTAAGGATGAAGCTGCCAGGTAACAGGAAAAGAGGAATGCCTAAAATGAGGTTTATGGCTGTGGTGAGAGAGGACATGCAGGTGGATGGTGTGACAGCACAAGATGCAGAGGGCAGGAAGAAATGGAAACAGATGATCTACTGTGGTGATCCCTAATGGGAGCATCCAAAAGGAGAAGAAGAAGAAGACGTAGCTCAACCCTTGTGGACTGAGAACACCATTACCGTGCATCATTCCACAAGTATGTAACCTGTATAGAGGCTGCATCTGGATAGAGTGTTCAGGTGAATGGTGACTTCATATGTCAGCTTGTGTATGAAATGTGGCCCTTGTGTAACAACAGGGTGGTGAAATCCGCATTCAAACTGTCTGACAAGAAATTGGTAATGTCAGTCAGATAAGTGTACTTTGTGGCCATTTACATTAACTGTGTCCCGATCTGAGATTTCCCCTGTAGATTATAAACAACACTAAAGAAAGCTTTAGTGTTGTCTTTGGAATCCTTACCATTTTGTATTTTGAAGCTTGCCTTGTATGTTTAATGAAGGCTTGTATTTTCCCAATGATACTGACCAGAGAGGTTATCCCTTCTTGGTATGTAACTCTTTTTTGGTACAACTTCACACCTTCTATTATATATTTAGTTTATGGCAGGGGTCCATGAGACTAATGCACTTTTACTGTATAAGTGAGAATTTCTTGTGTTTGTGATAGCACGGTCCATGCAACCCTGTAGGTGAACAGTGTGCATTACTAAAGGATTATGCAGCTGGGACAGTGTTAACCTTAGTAATGCAAACCAATGACAGATAGCAACAACAGCATCACCCACAGCACAGTATCAACCCGTGTCATACACACACATATGCGTACTCAAGTTCCAAAATGTGTGTAGTACAATGCATACTGGCCACCAGTAGAAACTATGGAGTGTTAACACTGGCCAATACAGGGCATGTCACCCTGCCCATGTGTCCAATATGCATGTACATGCAGACAGTGCACCTCCATCATGTTCACAAATGGACACCTGCAAACATGTGTTGCACACACCCCACACCTACTGTCCACTGTATAACGCATGCTGACACAACTACACACATCATCCAAGTGGCACATGGGCAAACAAAACACAATTGGAATAAACACTGGTGAAAACAATAGAACATTGCTAATTACAGCTTTAATGCATCATGCGTGCTCAGCTACACCTTCAAGGATATCGTTACACTTTACTGCTGACAACATACTACACATCCAACCATTGCTATACTTTATTAACATCACCCTGTGCATCAGCACCATGTTAGCCTGTTCCTGCATCAATGTTACAGATGACAGGAAGTGGCACAGGTTTCATCATATGCACAGTGTGTGTTGTTGGTTTGCCAGAGGCCTACACTGAGCCATACAATCGACATGTGTGTGTAAGGGCCATGAGTACTGTTATGGACCAATGTTGATATCATGTGTGCAGATATGTGTTTCCCCTAAGTTTCTGGTTTATGTGTGTGTGTGTCTGCATGCATGTAGTTCCACCACATGGCTGCCATATACGGGGATTTGTGAGACAGCTACAGACTGTACCTGGCAGGCTTTACAGATCACCATCTCTGGCCACAGATATGGAACCTGTGCCTGGCAGGGGTGCTACAGACAGTATCAGGTACTAATCCAGATTGGGTACTATCCGAAGAGGTTGACATTTGTCCACTGGATCCAGGTCCCTGCTGGGACTGGCCAGATCCACGTGCACGTGGTCTGCTAGGACGGTCTATGGATAGCCCCCCCCAACATTGCTGGGGCTGGGACTGGCACTACAGGAGCAGCTGTGACTTGCTGGATGTCTACTGTGACCTCCAGCTGGTGATGTTGCTGGTATACGTCCACATTGACATCTCAACCATCCTGCGCTGTCCTGACACATGGACATGACATTGTGGAGGATATCCAATGTCTCACCCCAACTTCTATCAATGACCTCAGCATAGTCACGTATGGCACCTGCTAGGTCATGGATACTGTCATTTACAGAGGTGTAATGAGCCCTCTGTGCCCTTAGCCCTTGTCTGGTGTACCGCTCCATTCATGTCTGTGCCTCCATGACAGCCTGGAACATGCATGTGGTAGAAAAAGGTGTGCCACATCTGCCAGGGGTATGATGACCAGCAGTGCTCTGACGTGAACCCCTGGGCATCTGCCTATGTGGTACCATTCCAGACATCTGGCTATGGCTGCTGCATCCTGATACATGTGCCATAGATACCACACTGTCCTGGCCAGTGCCAACTGTACACTGTCCCTCAGCTAAAGGCAATGGTGATGATGGATGTACAGGCAGTATGACTGTGTGCATTGATGCATTGGAGACTTGTGTACTGTCAATTAGTGGCCCAACAACAGACCCTGACAAACCTGCCTGTGCCTCAACACACCTATCCTCATGATCACTGTCTGTCTCAGTGACATCAGGTTCCCTGCTGTACTGAACCAGCCCCACCTCGCCACCTGTGAGAGGAAAACAGGAAACACAATTTAAGACCTGAACATGACTTCAGACCACATGCACACATGCACATATGCGCATATGCGCAAATGCACACATGCGCACATGCACACATGCACACATGTGCACATGCACACGTGCACACATGCGCAGATGTGCATATGCACACATGCACACATGCACACACACAAAACTACATTCCTCCCAAAAGCAGACACACACAACACCAGCAATCACAGAACATACACAATAGCAGGTGATGGTGGGGTACAGTATCACAAGCAAAACAGTCATATCACACATGTCAGCATGCAGGACATGTGTTGCTCAACAGCATGCAGTGCAAGTGTAGTCAGTCCTTGTTACTAACAGTATACATGGCTTTGATGCATGTGTTTTGTTATTAGGTGATGACCCTCCCCCTGGAGCACAATGCAAACATGGACACAACATTGCTGTTCAGGTATCCATAACCTTGTGATGTACTGTGCACCATAACTCACAAGTGTACATACCATTGCTGGATGTGTATCTGTGTGTCATATAGGTATCCAATGCTGATTTCAGCCTCTGTGTCTTTAGCAAATAATTGTGGGCACATTTTTAGCACATGTATTATGAGTATTCACACAACATCATCAGTGGTGCATGGATAATTGATGGAATACTATCCGGCCACATATCCAATGTACGGTACTTATGGCGAGTGTAGATCATATTGTGGACATGCTAGTCTCATCCATGCCATGGCATGCTAAAACACAACTGCATATTTAAACACTACACGTACCCAATATGTGTCATATGACCTAGCCACTCAATAGCATCACAAGACATATGTGTCAGTTGTGCAAATGGTGATTGGTATGCATACTGTTTAGAGGTGCATATGTGTGCACACACACATCATTATGGTGTGTAGCAATGACAGCTATGTGTAGTACTGTGGTTACAATAACTGGATGGGGTATAGTATCATAGGCCATCATCATGAAGCATCAGGTGGTCATTCAAGACTACAAATGTTTCACAAACCAGCACTAATCATCATGCTGTGCCGGAACTGTACTACCTTGGCTAAATTCACCATTTTACAATCAGTTGTTACGTGAGTTTGTAAGGAGGCCATTAAGGAGCATTCACTGACATGAATGTGCAGTGTGTTGCAGAGTGTTTAAATGCCCCAGGATAGGCCTCTACCCCTCAGGTATATTATGTGTAATGCATGGATGAGATTTTGGATACTGGAGTGTGACTTTACAGAGAGTTTGGGAATCCTTTATGTGTAGCATGTTAAAATGCTCTATGTATGACATAGATGTGTATGTTATGTGCATGTTGAGTATCAACTGTGCCTATCCAATGGTCACTACAGTCTAGCCACATTTGTTTGAGATGGTCTGGGTATTGCATGTGTTTGAGGCAGCTAATCACATTAGTGAGATGTGCGTGCTCTTACACCAAGCATGCACAGCATGCATTATGGGTAGGTGTGTTACATGTGTACATGGCCTACACCTTAACTATGACATGCACTTTTTATTTATAATAATAAATGTAGAACACACTCACTAGCATCTGTCTGCTGCCTTGATGTCACCCCAGAGGTACCTACCTAGAGATGAGACAGTTTGTCAGTGGCCACAACAGCGGCATTGCTACTGTGTGATTGCAATCTTACAGTACAACAACAGTTTACATTCACAGGGCTACAGATTATGTTCCAAATGATCAGTATTGCACAACAACAGGCTCCACATCTTTGAACGACACACTCCACATCTCACATATGCATGATCTACCAATACAGATAAGAGTAGTCTACAGATATGCCATGTTATCTGCATGCTCCATGTGTGCTTGCTGGGTGGGTCCAACCTCCATCATGGTGTATGTCTGCTGCTGTTGTTTTTGGGCAGATGCCACCAGGCTCATGAGCAGTTCCTCCACACTGGTGAGGGGGGATGGATATTAACACCACCCCCTGTTGCAAGCTGTTGTCTATGCACATCAGCGGCACACTGACGGACATGTCTGAGAAGATCACTGCAGTGGTAGCGTACCTGCTCATATGTCCGGTTATGCAGGCCTACCTCATTGACCCTGTAGACACCATCTTGCCACATTGCAGTACGCTCCTGCTGGTCCTGGCTGGTTCATGAGAACATGAGATGGTAGTGCTGAATCATACTGCTAGTAATGATATCATCTTCAGCACTACTGTAACTTGGGTTCCTGTGGTGGGCCATGATCCCTGGAAGACATAAATACAAAAATATGTCTGAGCAAGTCATATGGCACATTTAACATTATACAGTACAGATATCACTGAACTGCCATATATAGCAAAATATAAGCTAACTGAGAGTGAAACACTGTAACTACCACTTATCACTGCTCACCCCACAACTGCTTGAAAGTGCCTTGTTCACTCTCTATCTAATGAACCATGTTCTGCACAGCAACAAAATAAAATTACTATATAAGACTATACAAGAGTACCTGGCACAGTGTATGCAACATGATGCACCACCTAGCCACAGCAGATATACATCAAGCTGATATGTAAAGAAATATATCATCCATCACAATCAGTGTAAGGTCCAGTAAATGTATTACTATTATACCATACAACTTGCTAATGCCAAACCAGTGGCCAAAATATCTGCACAATTGGGAATATAGGTCACATACTGCTGTAGTAAACTATGAATGTTGCTAGATACGCAGTTATATGTATTACCACACATATGTCAAAGGACATGTTACAGACATACCCACACACACATCAGACATAATTACAGGACACAAAGGTATGACAACTCAGAAAAGCTTTCAGTGTGTACTATACAGTACTGTGTGTCAGTACTTACACAACCTTAATCTTGAGAAATGTAATCTGTGATGAATACAGGGACCACACAAAACAGTGGATGCAAGCAATGTGGATATACACCATACTTTGCTGTACAGACCCAGAGCTTCAATTAGTACTACAGTACACACAGGATTTGCATTCAACATCGGTACCAATCGATAATCATAGATGTAGTGCTTTAGCCTCCAATGACACACCCTAGTTAAAACCAAGGGACTTAATCACACTGTATGCAATAGCACTTGTTCTGCCTAGCAACAGAATACACAGCTTTTGCTAGGATCAAAGCAAGGACCCATAATACCATAACATAAACAGTTTCCCACTAAGCTATCCCACAGATATATATCTTTGACGTATTCACAAACATATTGACCATCACAGTCAGTCAACAGTGCAGAGAATCTATCGCAACAAGTAGATGTAGGTGTGTATGAGTATATATATATATATATATATATATATATATATATATATATATATATATATATACACATCTATTTGTCTACATATACATATATATATATATATATATATATATATATATATATATATAGACACATATACATTTCACCTTTCATAGTGAGAATATCAATTATACAAAGGATGTAAGGTGTACAGTAATGTAATAAAATCGCACAGTCTTGGGATAAATGCATTGAAGGTGTTCACAGCCCAGGTAGCTTTAGCAGGCCTTACTGGCTTCAACAATGCAAACTGAACAAACCACCCACAGTGTTTAACCACCACATGTCATATACCAGCACTGTATGCTGTCTTGTTTGTCACACACTAAAACCTACATACAAATATGCGCATACTAACCGTCACCAACATATATATCTCCCCCCTTCGCAAACAGTTGCAATATGTCCCCTGCTCTATGCACATATACAGATGTGAATATATATGACACATATATATTTCTCCGTATGTGTGTGGCATACACACACATGGTCCACACTGTTGTAAGTCCCTTGACCTCACAGCTGAACTGTTGGGCCTTTCTGCAACACAAACAGGTGTCACATATGAACACAGGCTAACATTGGGGGGGTATATATGGCAACATATGCTAGATAAGCATACTAGACTGCTACAGCAGTTGCCAATGCTAAGCTACACTTTAATATGACTATCATGCATGTGTTGTTCTGTCTCACCCATGTTTATATAATGTCAACGCTAATCCCCACAACAGCCATTGGCTACACTACTGTACAGAACACATATAACATGGATCAGATCTTTGACATTTAATGCTGAGCTACACATTCCACAGGTATGTCCCACTGCCCACAGGTACACACAGTATTGTCCATAGCAGTAGTTAAGCAGAACATCTGTGCATAAAGAAGTACTGCTGCCACATATGAATGTTTCACATTATGTAGACTATTCTTCAATAACATCTACTACATGCCAGTAAATACATATGTGTCACATACCTTTCCTTTGTATAATTTGGTAATATTTCTTTTTCCTTCTCTCTGTCTCTCTCTCTGTCAGTCTCTGCAATAGAGTGATGGAGTTTGTTGGCAGAGATTGCAGCTTGCTTTTGTAGGAATTTGCACATGAGCATGTGATGGCCTCTGCACCAATTAGTGGCCACCATTTACTAATTGCATGCAGCCTGCTGTTTAGTAATTTATTTATTTATATTTGTTGACCGAGAGTGTCCAACTGGACGTAGGTCCATTTTCAGCGGAGGCTCGGGGAGAAAAGCTCCACAGTTAAAATAAACAGACAGTAGTTACATTGGATTACATAGCGATTAACAATTCACATAGCAATTACTTACAACATATTTACAGATTTTTATTCATTTATTTATCATTTTTGACCGGGAAAGTCCGACTAGGTTCCACAGAGCCTGTTTTCAGCAGAGGCCCAGGGAAAAATGCTCCAGATGCATGTCTTTGGAATGTGGGAGGAAACCCACACGAACACAGGGAGAACATGCAAACTCCACACAGAAGGCATCCCGGCCGAGAATCGAACCGGAGAACCTCTTGCTGTGAGGTGACAAAGTTAACCACTGCACCACTGCGCCGCCCAGATGAAGAGCATAGTACATCAGTAGACAACTAGAATCTTTATCTGTGAAGTACATAACAGACATGAACAAATGTTACAATAAGAAGTTCCTGCTGTATAATAAGTACTAGGCTTATGAGCATCTGAGCTTGCTATAATCAAGGTAGTTAGTGGAGTGGAAATAAAGGTAGTGGTTGGATGGGGTGGGTGATATTAGAGTGGGAGTTGCAAGGGCATAGCCAGCATGTTTTTAGTTGCGCTTTTAGTAAAGTTTTGAAGTGGCTGCATGATGGTATGGAGGTAATTGTGGGTGGGATGGAGTTCCATAATTTGGCTATGGTGCAAGAGAATAGTGCTTCACCAGCAGAGTTATTGGCTTTAGTGATCTGCAAGTGATTTTTGTTGCTGGATCTTAGTGGTCTGGTGGGGCGATAGGGTTGGAGTAGATTCTGGAGGGATGGGACATTTAATGGATGGTTTACTAGTTTGTGGGCGAGTGAGAGTAGATACATTTGAAGGAGGTGAGGGAGTTCAAGCCAGCCCAGTTCAGCAAGTGAGAGACAGTGGTGACTACGGCAGGATGCCCCTGTGGCGAATTTGGTGATTTTGTTGTAGCAGGTCTCTACCTTGTTTAGATTGCATTGCCTTAGGTTGGTATATATTGGAGAGGCATAAAGTAAGGTGGAGATAATGTGGGAATTTGCTATTGAAATCTTTGCTGCTTTGGTGAGAAGTTGCTTATTTCTGTATAACGCTCCTAGTTTTTTGTGGACTTTTTTATGGTCATGGATATGTGAATGTCAAATTTTAGTTTATTGTCTATTTCCACTCCTAGCAATTTGGTGTGTTCATTTGGGTATATAGTGGTGTTGTCTTTTGCTGTGATGTTAAAGTGAGAGTTGTTTTGAGTATGTTTGGTGGGTTGGAAGATGAGTAGTTTAGTTTTGTTTTGGTTGAGTATTAATTGGGCATCGGATAACCAAGTTTCAACAGAGGAAAAGGTTTCCTGTGTGACTTTTTGCAGTTTGAGTAGGGACTGGGCTGAGCAGATGATGGTTGAGTCATCTGCGTATTGTATGAGTGTGCCATGTTTGGTGGCAGAGGCTAGATTATTGGTGAAAACAGAAGAGTAGGGGTCCAAGGATGGATCCTTGTTGAACCCCTATGGAGAAAGGTAGTTGGGGAGATATGTCATTCTGCCATACAACGGATTGTTGACGGTCAGACAGGTAACTCTGAAACCAGTTGGTGACTGATTGTGAGAAGGATAGGTTATTGAGGACAGAGATAAGTTGTTTGTGTGGGACCATGTCAAATGCTTTAGATAAGTCCAGGAAAGTAGCAGAGGAGAGATAGCCATTTTTTTTATGCTGAAGGATAGTGTTAGTAAAGGAGAGTAAGGCAGTGGTGGTGCTATGGTTTGGTCGGAAACCATGCTGAGTATTGGAAAGGAGGTTGTTAGTAAGGAGGTAGTCTGAGACCTGAGAGTGTATGCATCTCTCTAGTATTTTGGAGAGTGGGGAGAGAATAGCTATGGGGTGGCAATTGGTTAGTTCTGTGGAGGGTCCGCCTTTGTGGAGGGGAATTATATGTGATACTTTCCACAGTGTGGGAATGTAACTTTCTGACAGAGATCGGTTAATCAAGATGGATACTGGGTAGGCCAGAACATCAGCTGTGATTTGTAGGTATTCACTTGGGAGGTTGTCTGCTGCTAATTTGGTGGGCTTAAGTTTAGTTAAGAGTTTTTTTATGTTGGAGGTAGTTACAGGAGAAAAAGAGAAGGCAATGGGGAGATTACTAGTTGAAGGTGTGGGTTGGAGGGGAGGGGGTTGTGTTGTTTAGCTAGTGATAGTATTGTTTGTGTGAAGTGTATGTTGAATGAGGTAGCAATATTTTCTGAGGAGTGAGGGATGTTAGGAGGAGGGGTACTGACTTTATCTGGGTGGAGGATGGAGTTTATGGAGGACCAGAATTGTTTGGGGCTGTATTGGGAGGAGTCTAGGGCAGACTGGTAGTATTGGAATTTGCCCTGTTTTATTAGCTTTTTGACTCTGTTGCGTAGTTCTGGGAATTTCTGTCTAGTTGAGGGGGTTTTGGTTTTGTGCCAGTGCTCCCAGACTTTATCCCTGTTTGTCATTTCTGACTTAGTTGTTCTCTGTAGCCATGGGGAGGGTTGTGCTTTGATTCTGGAAAGTCTTATGGGGGCATGGTAATTAAGGATGCTCACAAAGGTAGTATTAAAAAATTCAACTGCGTCATCAAGACTGAGGTACTTTAGAGGATGCCAGTTACATTCTTTAGGGATGAGATGAATGTGAGTGGGTTAAAGTTTAGTTTTTTATGTATTTGATGGTAGATGATAGGTTTAGCTTGGTATAGGTATTTTTTGAGTAGGAATGTTGGGGAGTGATCACTGAGGCTATCTGATAAGCAGCCTGTTATATATGACTGGGGGCTCTTACTGACTAGTATCCAATCCAGGGTAGTGTGCTTGCTGGAGGTTTATTTATCCAGGTTGGCGACTGGACTAGTTGGGTGAAGACATGAAGGTTTACATGATGGGTTGAATGGTTGCCAGAACAGGATTGCCAGTCAATATTGAAATCACCTAAAATGATAGTTTCTTGGGGGAGATGGTGGGTAGACCAGCTGAGGAGGTTTTCTAGTGGAGGGATGTTTTGGCCAGGTGCGAAGTAGTATGAATTATGTTGATGGTTTTGTTTTGGTTTATTTTGAGGTTGATATATATTATTTCTTCATTGCCTATTTGTGGAGTTGATGATTTTAAGAACTGGATGTTTAGATGCTGTTTAAATATTATAGCTACACCGCCTCCTTTCTTGTTTAGACAGTCTACTCTTAGTATGCCATAACCTGTAGGGAGTATTTGCTCACTGGTAATGTGAGGTTTTAGCCAGGTTTCTGTCAGGATGACTATATCTGGGGAGTACAAGTGTATGGTGGCATGGAGTTCATGGACTTTGTTGGATATACTTCTAATATTTAGGCTTAGTAGAAGGAAGTCACTTGGCTTTCTATTAGCTGTAATATGGGAGAAGTTGTGGTTTCTAGTCTGATTATGAAGATTATGAGTAATTGCAGTAATCACTGTCATAGCAACCCAGTACTATAAATTGCTGACTCATGTAGGCGTGGCCCTTTCAGCTTTCCAAGATGGAGATCATCCTTTTTTTGTGTGGACATCATTGTTTAAGACAGAAGGTTGGTATAGTTCTTATATCAGAAGCCAGGGGTGTAGCCAGAGATTTACAGTTTGTACTCAGACTTAATGTTGCTGCTTCCAGTACCCACTTGTCAGTGTAGAAATGTACTCACCCCTCAAAATGCTACCCCAAGATACATGGAAAGATGTACTTTCTTTTCAACTGCTACAATTAACTGCCATACAAAGCTAGTTATAGAGATGTATTCATTTAGCACAAGAATTGCTTGTGAACTGCTATACTGTGAATATTCATTTACTCAGTTCTAAACAGTTTGTGCTTGTTTAGTGTTGACATTAGCACTAGCTGCTCAGAAAAACTGGACACATTTCAGTACTGTGAGTATGCTTACCAACATCCTTGGTAGACCCTGCACACACAGGTATATTCTACATTTGGGTAGGGTTGCAGAAGTACAGAGAGCATAAGTAGTATTGTGTGGATTTTATCTTGCTGGACTTACAGGGTTGCTGTGTACATGTTAGTTTATCAAGGCATGTAGTCTGTTAGTCTGTCTGCGTAACTCCCAACTGTGGACCTATCCACATGGTAGCCAGAGAATAGCCTGTTATTTTTTGTCTGTGCACCACACAGGTCTTTTCAGCAATAGAGCAATGGCATTCTTACAGTTGGTTGCTACCAGTACATGGCTATATCCATTTGTATTTCAGTGTTGTATTCCTACATAAGGGTATGCTTCCAAAACTCCTTCCAAAGCTATTTGCACAGTGTGTAACAGCAGAAAAGCTAATATGCTTCTGTGTTTCTGCCTCTGCCCTAAACAGATATGCCAGTGTTTGTACTGCTGTGATACTGTGTGGGGTTGTAAAGTGATGCTGTAACATTATTTCCTGCTAGAATGGCTGCTTCTCTTATCACAGTCATGTAATGTAATCCCACAACAGCTGTTGGACAACATCCACAGAACAAGATGTGTGGTATGGTATTCCTAATTTTCCTTTACATTCACTCATTCTGGTGCATGATATAACTATTTAAGCACCAACTTGATGTATATGTACCGTGGCTTAGTGGTACTTCTTGCTGTGTCGTGTGTGCAAGGTCCAGGATTCGAGACTTACAGAGATGTTTTATTCTGTTCCTGAGCAGAACAAGGGCCCTCACATACAGAGTGACTAAGGCACTTTTAAGCAGTTGTAAGTGGGTTTGTGTGGGTTTGTGCAATGCTGCACATTACTTAGCCAAGTGCAAACAAGTGCAAACTCGCACAAACCCGCTAACTACTGCTTAATAGTGCTTACTCCCGCTCACCCCCGCGCTAATTTCTTTGAAAGAAAAGAAAAATGGGGAGATAGGAAAGTGGTGAAAAAGGGGCACAAAGAGGGAAAGACAGTATGGAAAATAGCTTGGGATGTGCAGGACAGGTGTAGGGAAAGTCCATAGCTGCCCATTTCTTCAACAGCAACAGCTGTGCATATGCAATAAATTTGGAGGTAGATATGAACCTTTCAACCCCTGAGAGAGGGGTGAGCACAACAAAGTATGTTGTAATGCCGATTAAATAACATTTCATGTGTCCAGTGCACATGTGTGAAAAGTGTCAGCTATGTATGGGGCATAATTTTTTTTTGGGAGCAGATTGCCTTTTTTTTTTCAGGTGAGAGTGGATTGTGGGGTAGGGGAAGTAGGTATATTTGGGGAGGTAGGTTGGGGAGTTAAAGAGACAAGACAAGACGCATACAGGGGCGGTATATGACACAAGGTGGGTGAACACCTTTGACAGGGAGGGATGTTTGGAAATCGCAAGCCCATGAGCCCCCAGATGGAAACAGTGGGACTGACGTCCCCACCCATGGGCAGTCACCACTGCACCTTCACGGTGCAGAGGGTGGCTGTGCTGGGGGCTGTGTAGAACGGGCAGGCTGACCCAGGAGTTGTGCCACTCAGGCCTCAAGCTGGTGTAGAGGTTCTGCAACAGAATGTTCAATCTCTCTACGCACCACAGCCCGGACCGTTTGAAGGGTGATAGGTGCCCCTCCGCCCACGCTTGCACAGGGGGGGGGCGAGCCCCATCCCCTGCAGCGCTTCCACCTGAAAGTGGCACAGGATCAATGGAGGAAGAGGTCTCAGGCTGGGCACCAGATCTGCTGCTGCCAGGTGCCATGGCCAGCTGAGGTGGGACAGGTGGGTCCGCTGGGACCAGCCTTCCCATACGAACTATGTTTTGGAGAGTTTAATAAAGATAGGGGTTAGTAACAGTCAACAGCATTCCCAATTAGTTATAACAGCATGCAGAAGTATTCCCATTAAACCAACACACCAGATTTTCAACAGTTGAAAAGCAAGCATAACACATGCATATATAGAACAATAGTGGACATTACAACAGCATGCAGGTTGAATTGATGGCAACAGGCCACCAATATTGTGGTATTTTAACAGGGCACATGCATAGAAATAAATGCAAATATTTATAAACCAATAGGATATATGTCCCAACAAATGTTTTGAGATTAGACATACCGACTGGGGTGTGGAATTGCATTTTTTATGCACATACAGTAGGGTGGAAAAGATAGCTCAATTAACAACTTATATATCCTTCTAGTTTTCACTACATTCCTATTAACTGCAGTTATATGTCCCTTACATGTATTATTACACTACCCAATGTCCTTATATTGTGCAATTGGATTTTGCTAGATCATTATATACATGAGCTGTATCTCACATACAAACTGTCCAAGATGCAGATGTTACTGCAACATATTTTGAGAGCTGCTCACACACACTACTGCTAAGATGGTACACTGATAGATCTACTTTCATATAATTATCTAGATATGTTCAGGTGAAAGTATCAGTTATATGTTAACAGCTCCCTACATTTCTGGCAGCACATTGACATTTCTGGGGAGCACAATACCAAGCTAGTCATGTGCCAGATTAACCTGTACATGCTGGCCATGAACCAACAGTTGAGGGCTGTACATATGCATACAGGATACTGGCACTCCCTTCATCCACGTTATATGGGCTTACCCAAGTGTGGGTTGACACTGCTTAATACAATGCTACTATTTGTAGAATGCAACAGTACAACAACATATCAATGAAAATGCCACAGACGCACTCCATGAATCATACATTTATTAAAGGATTATTACACCTTTATTTATTGGGTTAAAAGACTTTTTGAAGGCTATCTCATTTATTTTATATAACAGTACACGCAGAATAATTACTAACCTGCCTCATGACACAGCCTTTGCAGCCTATCTTCATGGGTTTGCTGGTTCATAGCCCAGACACCTTCAGCTGTGAAGTAAATGCAGTGATATTGAGACATACCTATCCATAGTATAGACAAGCATAGCAATTCTTAACTACTTAATACAATGGCTACTTACTCAGTACTGGGGCATTAGGCATCGTACAGGATTCCTGGATCCACTGGTCCAGTTGATCCTCCCTATGTCGCTTCAGGTCAGAATAATGGTGCCTGACCTGCTCACCAGTCCGAGGAACACCAGTGGCACTGGTGAGATCACGGGCAAGACTGTTCCAGGCCTACATTTTATATTAGGTACCCTGGTACTGGCCCCGCAGGAGTCTTTCCTCATGATTTTGGATGAGGAGCCAAACCATTACTTTGGACTCCTGGATGCCCCAGCATTGCACTCTAAATCAAGTGCCTTCACCAACACCAGCCATGCTGAATGCAGAAGGAAGCTACAACCAGTTATAGCAAGTATTCCCACCTGTGGAGCTTAAATATGTCTCATTTCCTGCACTTATTTGTGATTGGCCAGTTTTGGAAAAACTCAGCTGTAGGCACGCCTCCTTAACTGATGCTGGCAATGTTTAAAATTCCTTTGATAGATATGTGTCTGTTGAAAGTGCATGTTTGTGAAATGCTGTCATGGCTTAGTGGTTAAGTACTGTGACTAATGCACAGTATCCTGAGTTCAAGCCCTGTCACTGCTTTTTATTTTCCTGCTGGGCAGACCTGACTGGTTGAGGTACAGTAAAGCAGGTGTGAGCGTGTTTAACCGACTTTGCTCAACCTTGCCCGACTTTGCCCAAAGTTGCTCAACATTGCACGACGTTGCCCAACTTTGAGCTGGTTAGCACGGTGCACGGCTACCCGCAAATAAGTTGCGGTTCCACTAGTTAGCACACTGGGCACATGCATAGAAATAAATGCAAATATTTATAAAGCAATAGGACATATGTCCCAACAAATGTTTTGAGATTAGACATACTGATTGAGGTGTGGAATTACATTTTTTATGCAAATACAGTAGGGTGGGAAAAGATAGCTCAATTAACAACTTATATATCCTTCTAATTTTCACTACATAAATATTAACTGATGTTATATGTCCCTTACATGTATTATTACACTACCCAATGTCCTTATATTGTACAACTGGATTTTGCTAGATCATTATATACATGAGCTGTATCTTACATGCAAACTGTCCAAGATGCAGATGTTACTGCAACATATTTTGAGAGTTGCTCACACACACTACTGCTAAGATGGTACACTGACAGATCTACTTTCATATAATTATCTAGATATGTTCAGGTGAAAGTATCAGTTATATGTTAACAGCTACCTACATTTCTGGCAGCACACTGACATTTCTGGGGAGCACAATACCAAGCTAGTCATGTGCCAGATTAACCTGTACATGCTGGCCATGAACCAACAGTTGAGGGCTGTACATATGCATACAGGATACTGGAACTCCCTTCATCCACGTTATATGGGCCTACCCAAGTGTGGGTTGACACTGCTTAATACAATGCTACTATTTGTAGAATGCAACAGTACAACAACATATCAATGAAAATGCCACAGACGCACTCCATGAATCATACATTTATTAAAGGATTATTACACCTTTATTTATTGGGTCAAAATACATTTTTGAAGGCTATCTCATTTATTTTATATAACAGTACATGCAGAATAATTACTAAACTGCCTCATGACACAGCCTTTGCAGCCTATCTCCATGGACTTGCTGGTTCATAGCCCAGACATCTGCAGCTGTGAAGTAAATGCAGTGATATTGAGACATACCTATTCATAGTACAGACAAGCATAGCAATTCTTAACTACTTAATACAATGGTTACTTACTCAGTACTGGGGCATTAGGCATCGTACTGGATTCCTGGATCCACTGGTCCAGTTGATCCCCCCTACGTCGCTTCAGGTCAGAATAATGGTGCCTGACCTGCTCACCAGTCTGAGGAACACCAGTGGCACTGGTGAGATCACGGGCAAGACTGTTCCAGGCCTCCGTTTTATATTGGGTACCCTGGTACTGGCCCCGTAGGAGTCTTTCCTCATGATTGTGGACAAAGAGCCAAACCATTACTTTGGACTCCTGGATGCCCCAGCGTTGCACTCTAAATCGAGTGCCTTCACCAACAACAGCCATGCTGAATGCAGAAGGAAGCTGCAACCAGTTATACTTTGCCCAACATTGCTCAACGTTGCTCGACGCTGCCCAACGTTGAGCTAGTTAGCGCGGTGTGCAGCTACCCACAAATAAGTTGCGGTTCCACTAGTTAGTGCTGTGTGCAGCTATGTGCAATTGTATTTAAATATGCTCAATAATGGTAAAATGTGCTTAGAAGGGCTTTATATTGCTTAAAATGGGGTACTCATACCTCAGAATGCATAACCATTTCACCTTCATATATATAATTTGTTCACTACTACATTTAACATTTCAATGCTTTTTAGAAAACTTATACATAAAAAATGTCAGGAAATATTTTTGTATACAGATTTCCGACAGAAAATGGAAGTGTAGTAGTGGGACTCGAACCGGGAATGCTTCATCTTTGTGCGAAGGCTCTAACCACTACACTATCTTTCTTAATTTGCATATATTTTTCTTATTATCCTCTTCTGGTGTCTAAGCTGCTAACTGTAGCATGGGCAAACCCGCGCAAATATGGGCAGCTATAGCGAAAGAAAAAAAATCTTTTTATTTTTAATTTTGTAAGTTGTTTAACATATGGGGGAGTGTAGTGTTACATTGTACACATGTGAGCGGACTCGCTCATGTAACTCGAAATTGCAGCATTTCTTCATTGCAGGGGCGTGAATTTTTGCACTGCTCGGCAGTCCAACATGCCCCTTACACTCGTCCATGCTCCGTGTAAGCTTTAGAGTTGAGGCAGCGCGCCCTCATTAATATGCATGGCACGCTCTATCACACTCTTACACTGGCACTTCTGTGTAAGACTAATCTAGTCTTACACGGAAGATTAGTAAATCCAGGGGTATATTTTTTCATTTATATTGGGTTCTACATTAAACCCAGTAAAAAGAAGAGTTTTGCATGTAAATAAGGAAGAAAGAGGTTTAGGGTTAATTAACCCAGTGCTATATGCTGCTTCTTTACATTTTTACAGAGTGTTAAAGTGGATAAATAAAAGGATGAGAGATTAGTGGTAAAATTATATAAATATAAGTATGATAAATGTTGGGGTATGGTAATAAAGTGAAAAAAAAGAGTGTATAAATGAAGAAATAAAATGTTACCCCAGAAAAATTATTTTTGTGGAAAATAAAAACTGATGATGTAAAAAAAGAAAAGTATGGTATAAGAATGTAATAATAAAACATTACTGTGTGAAACCCTGGGAAAACCTAACAGATGAAAAAATTAAAGCCATAAAATAAGAAGCAAAGAATGTAATTAGAAAGTTGAATGTCAAGATTATTTTGTGGAGACTGTTAATAGACAAATTGCCAGTTAAAGATAAGATGCCATAAAAAAGAAAAGTGATAGAATATGTTCACATTGTCAAAAAGACAAAACTATGGAACGTGTTTTGGAAATGTAAAAGCATAAAAATGTTATGGGAAAACTATGTAAAGACGTTTTAAGATATAAAAGAAGTGGATAAAATAAACATGGATATGACTAAATATGGACATTATAAGAACTGAAGTAATGAATATGGTAAAAGCATAAATAAAAAAGTAATTTATGTTATATGGATTATGCAGAATAAAAGTATGAATGAAATTATGTTTAATGGTAAATGGATTTTAGCAACAATATGAAGCAAAATCAGATGTGGTTATGAAAAAGGAGTGGGGGGTCTAATAGAGATGAAAAGTTAGTATGATTGTAAAGGAAATTATGAATATGTTAAACAGATTTCTATAATTATATATTTGTAAATATTTGTAAGTATTTAAATATTTTGTAAATAAAGGTTCTTTCTGTATATAAGTAAAGGACCCCTACACCTTTCAATAGGTGTCATGGGATCTTCGACATCCACATAAACTGTCACCAACTCAGGCAGATGAGACCTCAGTTTAATATCTCATCCAAAGGAGAACACACTCAGGAGTACAGCACTCCCCTCATACTGCACTACAATGTCATTAACAGATGTACTTGATATGGAAATAGAACCCACAGCCTTTTGTACCAAAAGCAAGTATGTTACCTCTTGTACCAATGACACACATGATGCTTACAGAGATGAAGAATGCAAATATTCTAAGACATAACCCTAATTTTCAGCCTATATACTGGCGCATTATTTCTGATTTTGCCCAAAATACTTGAGCAAGGCTGTTAAGAGATATGATGCAATAGCAGTTTATGCTGTATGCTAATCATATTAGTAGCTAGTCAGGGAGAAAAAGAGGGAGGATTTCTTCCCCAGTACTTATCCTGTGATCTTCGAGCTGAAGGTTATAGATCAGTCTACCCATTTTCTCTATACCTTCCCATTGGAGGACATCAGAAGATACATTTAAAAACTGGACATCATAGGTATCATTTAGTGAGTTTAGAAGATATTTATAAATGCTATCAGTGCCCCAGCCCCCAAGATTAGTACACTGAGCCAGAACAACCACATGCCTCCTTATTGCTTTGATTTTTATCTGGTATACAAACACTTGAAATACTTGAGCCCTTCAATCCTTTTTCAAAATAATTGTCATCATCAACCCCTCTTTTCCCATTTTCAACATGGAATCAGGGTGCCGTGTCAACTGTTGCAATCTCACTCTCACTCTATTCAATAACACTCTCATTCTTTCTTTAATGCTCATGCCTGATGTTACAGGTCCTCTCTCACACAATCTATTCACCTCTTTGCTGGATGTCCTTGTTTCCTCTTGCCTTCTTTCTGTCTGTCTCAAATAATCTTCTCCCGACTGTCTTCTGTTTTTCTGCACATGTGGCTGAACTACCGGAATCTGTTCTCTTTGACTTCTTCTGCAATTAGAGCTACTTTGGCTTCTGGTCTTATATCCTCATTTCTTTTCTGTCTCACAACATGTATCCTACCACCCATCTCAGGCACTTCATTTCCATCACCTCGAGTTCCCTCATTTGCTCTGCCTGTACTACCAGGGTTTCCATGTCATACAGTAGCACTGGTCATACCACTGTTTTGTACATCTTACTTCTCAGGTTCTTTGGCATTCTTCTGTCATATACTACACCTGGCACTTTGTATCAGTTGGCTGCAGCCCCTCTGATTCTAGCTTTGACCTCCAGATTAAAACATCCCTTCTCCTCAACCACCCCTCCCAGACATTAAAAGCTCTTAACCTGTTCTACTATTTTCCCTTCTATCCCAATTCTCTGCTTCGCCTGAACTCCACCATTTGCTGCCATTACAATTGTTTTATCTCTTCTCAGTTTCATCCCATGTGCCTTCAGTTTTGCATTCCATTCTCCCACTCTTTTGCTGAATTTCTTATTCAGAGTCTGCCTGTAATGCCACATTGTCTGCATACAGCAACTTTCTTTATCTGTTCCCTCCAACCTGTTTGCTAGTGTAGTTGATCACCAGTATGAATAGCAGTGGGCCCAGACCTGAACCTGAGTGCATACATAGACCCACTGGGAACCCTTCTGTGAGCTAGAACACTGTTTGTACTTGAGTCATTGGGTTTTTGTACATAGCTTGCACTAATTCTACCAGTGCTTCTTGGACTTTGAACTATCACAGGACTGGCCAAATCAGCTTTCTTGGGACCTTATCATATGCATTCACCAAGTCTAAAAATGCCCAGTTGGACTCTTGCCTCATCTCTAGTTTCTTCTCAACTATCTGTCACACTGCAAACATCAGGTCATTTGTGCTGCATCATGCTCTGCATCCAAACTGCTTATCTCCCATCTTATTTTTTACTGCTCTGAGTATTCATTTATCAATTACCCTCTCCAGAACTTTCATGCGATGTAAAAGGAGTTTATACCTTTGTACTGCCCACAGTTGTGAATGTCCCCTTTGTTCATGAATACTGGCACTAGTATACTTATTCTTCAGTTGTCTGAGATAACCATTTCTCTCCAAACTGCTACCCTCAGAAGCCATTTTTCCCCTGTCTCATTAGGCATGTTTATCATATCTTCTCTGACCTCATTTGAGCCTGCTGTGTTCCCTGACTTCATTTTCCTTAGCACTGTTCTTACTTATTCTATAGTGAGCTCCTCTTCTTCTGTCATAGCAGGCTGTGTTTGGGCCAGTACAGACAACTTCTGTGGGGTTTTCCTCATTCAAAAGCTGCTGGAAGTACTCCTTCCATCTGCTTTTGATGTCCTTTGGACCAGTGATCAGGTTATTGCTGGAATTCCTTCTGGAGGGAGTCTGACTGTCTTTTTTATCTTTCTATCTTTGTCTAGCAATGTGATATAGTTTCTTTGTGCCTCCTGACTTAATTTCCAGAAGCTGATAAAGTACCCCTCAAGCCTTGTGCTTTCCTATTGCAACTCCTCTCTTAGCTTCTTTTTAGCCAACTAGTATTCCTTCCTAATCTAGTCCATCTTGTTTATCTCCTACTTTTTTTTGACATGCCTTCTTTCTTTTCCTGACTTCCTGGGCTTCTGCATTCCACCACCAGCTTTCCTTATGTACCTTATTTCCATACTTGTCTTGGCCACATATCTGTTCTAGTCCTCACACTTGCTGTTTTGAGGTGCTGCCATTCTTCTTTGACTCCGCCTATATCCCCTTCTTCTTGAGGTTCTAAAGCCCTGAGTAATTCCTTGAACTGTTGTGCTTTTTCTCCAGTCAACTTCCAGGTTTTCAGCCTTATCCCAGTTGACCTTAAAGCCTTCTCTGATCACTGCTTGTAGCTGAGTGTGGCAACCAATGGTTTATGCTGTCGGCTGACTGTTTCACTGGAGATGGCTGTGCAATTGCTGATTCTACCCCATTGCCCTTTCCTTACTAGGAGGAGGTTTACCTGAGTTGCATATTGGCAAGTCTTTATGTGATCCTGTGACCGTCTCTCTTTCTGTAGCATGTGTTGGCTACTATCAAGCCATTTGCCAGATGGAAGTCTAGAATGTCCTCCCTTTCTTTATTCCTGTTGCCCCACCCATGTAGACCCAGACAGTCCTTATATCCTGTTTTGTCTGTTCTGATATGTGCATCCAGGTCACTCATTATCAATGCCAGTTCCTGTTGTCCTGCTTTATCTAGTAGATCCTGCATCTACTGTTTGAATGCATGCTTTTCCTCACTATCAAAACCATGCTGTGGGGCATAGGCTATGAATACTGTCCTATCATTAAGCTGGAGTCTGATTGCCAAGAGTCCACTGTCTTCTGAAGCTTCTCCCTCAACATTTCCCACACCATTTCTAGCCTGTCTTCCAAGTGGTTTTGCTACATTGCCCCTTCTTTTTTCAACAGACTGCAGCTACATGCATTCCTTCAATAGTTATCATGAGTCAGAGAAAGACCAAGACAGAGGAAGCCATATCAGTTCCTCTTTGCTACCTCTTTTCAGCGAATGTTTCCAGGATTCAGGGTGCAGTTTGTACCCAAGTTGTTTTTGATACAGACACATACCTCTTAACCTCTTAGAGTAAGTAACCTGGACAAAGCCACAAATAATGGGGGACAAAGGCCCAAAAATAGGCACATTTTTAAATACTGCTATTACAAACTTAGAAAGTAGATAGCTTAACAGGGTTTGCATTAGAATGAATTTTCTCAAGGAAATGAATTCTGAAACTTAAATGTCTGCCATTATTTTCTGACTTCAGTCTGTAATGATTTGCCAGAAAATCGCAATTTTATGAGAAACAGACCAAAACCATGTGGCAAAAATGTAGACATTATGTGAAAATCTGGACAGTTGAGAGGTATGTAACAGATACGACAGAACCTCTATGCTGTGGAGCAGTCTAGATAGGAGAGAGAGAGATGAAGAGGTGCAGAAAGGGATTTTTCTGTGCATAATATTTTGAAAGCTAGGCACATAGCACAGAATTTTGAAAGACAGCATGTGGCACACTTTAATCTGAATATAGTTCTTGTGTTACTCATTTAACTGCATTGTTTCATTCATTTATAAATACTGTTCTTCTACAAGCAGCTCTGCAATGACAGGTGCTTGTCAGTGGCAACAAACTAAACTCTCTTCTCTTGAGTGCAGTCATATACAGAGTTATTATTAGCTTTACATTACATGGCTCTACAACATCTGTGTTTCAGATTGCTGAGAAGAATTCAGTTACAAGCAATATTTTACCCTTTGCTGATTAAACAATAGCCACAAAAACAAGCTGTTTTTTTTCTGCTAAGTGAGACTGTATAAAAAGGGAAAGTGTTACCAAAAACTTTCCTGTGTCATACAACAAATATACGTGGAGTGACTAGGCATGGAAATTAAACTGTTAAGCTGCACAGAAATAATTGTAATTCTTACTACACTGCTTCTCTGGGGGGAAAAAATATATTTCACATTTCCTCTCTCAGCCATTATATGAGATTGCAGATTAATCAAATTACAACCTGTCACAATCAGACTGTCACTTCTAGCAAGAAAAGCCCCATGGGGATGGAAAATTTTCTAATAATCTTAAATCACTTGGATGCCATACTTCCAGTCTTCAGTTCTTGCAGCTGCAGCGTACTGGAGGCTGTCAGACTACTTCAAATGTGTCTTTTTTAATTCTGAACTCTTTCAATACAAATAGCAGAGGTAAAGCCTTTACACATAAACTGTACCTGCAGTGTTTTTTCAATAAAAAAATAATTTATGATAAAATGCAGTTTGTGAAATGAGTTAAATAAGAATGCTATACGCTTTTGCCCATATAGCAAAATTCTCTAATATCACTGTTGAAGAAAAAGCAGTAAAATAACGTGTCAGTTAAGTAAAAAAAAAGCCAAAATAAAAAAACAGTCAGGATTAAACACTAATCAACATGAAACCATTTCAGGTTCAGCCCTGGAGAACTTTCTGATTAAGTCATTTGCTCAAGGTTGCACAGTAAGAAAAATGGACTGCTACAGGATATACGTATACTCAGGCTGCAAGACATCTATTAAGTAATAAGTAAATAAAGAAACATGAATATCCTCAACGGACACTTCCAAAGGCATCTCAGTACATAATAAACTTCAAACTACTGAAACAACATTTAAAACAATTGAAAAACCTATGAATTGTTATAATATGATAAAATATGTTACATACAAAGAAATCACCAGAAACACCCCAGGTATGTCTGCTGTGCTGACAATATCCTCACCTATCCAGAACAGAAGAAAAGCACCAAAAAGGAAAGGAAATAAAATGGTGAAAAACAAATGCTTGCCAGAAAATTGTGCTTTTACCCATGAGGTTACGGTTATTAACTACTTACCTCTTGAAGATCAGTTCCGTAGTAAACCTTGTTATATTAGATATTAGGACAGATTCATAAATGTCACTGCAAAGTGCATGCTATGTATACACTTGGGCAGATATTCATAGTTGCTTGTGCAAATGAGATAGCCAATAGGGGTAACCCTGATGCTTACGAATGAGCATAGGAAATGCGAGTTACATAGAGACCATTTGCGCTAATGTGAAAGGCCTTATAAATAATGAGCTGCAAATGAGAAACCTTCTAAAGTGGCGTATGCTAATGAGATGATTTTGCAGTTCATAGCCTGATATCTGCTTGGTATGCACATCCAATGTTAAAACCGTTGCTTCACCTTTGGTATTGGAGTTGCAATCTGTGAACTTACCCAGCCATCCCTTCAGTATTTTGACCAAGTATACAGAAGCATTTCCCTAAGACACAAACGATTTTTTCCTCCAGCAGCTCCTTCAGTAGTTTGTCTTAAATATGTGCAATGACTAAAATGTCACAAAATAAATTAGTTTGCCCAGTGATCACTTCAGCAGTCTGACTATGTATGCACAAGCATGTCCCTGACACAGAAATGAAACATTCCCCTAAGCAACCCCTTCAGTAATATGTCCTTGTATGCACAAGATCCAAAATTAAACCTTTACCCAAGAGACTTCTTCAGTAAGAAGTCCAGGTATATAGAAGCACTAAAATGAAACAGTTATCAAAGCAACCCCTTCAGTAATATGTCGAGGTATGCACAAGCACCATAATAAAAAAATTCACCAAATGACCCCTTTAGTAAAATGCCCAGGTATGCAAAAGCACCAAAATTAATCATTTGCCTAAGTGTCCCCTTCAGTAATATGGCAAGGTATGCAGAACCACCAAAATGAAACATTTAACCAAACAACTCCTTCAGTAATACGTCAAGGTATGCAGAAGCACCAGATTAAACATTTACACAATTAACTTCTTCAATAATATGTCCAGGTATGTACAAGCACCAAAATGAATCATTTCCCAAACAATTTCCCCTCGCATCTCCGTATTCTCCTGGAAGATTGTTGTTTAATACTTCAGGACTACTTGCACTCTTAGAATGCCAAATACCTATAGACTCATGTCTATGACTCTCACTGATATGCAAACACCTAAGGCCCCTTATCAGCATATCATCTGTCCCCTTACAGTTTATGCAGTAAGCTTGCTATGCTTTTGTGATAGTCAGTGTGTTTATAACAAATCCTTTGCATTTCTGTATTCATACTGAAAGTCCAGGATTTGCATATCCACATAGCTCCACTCTTTGCAGATTATGCTACAAACATGGTGAGCTCCAAGCTATGAAGGCCTTAGTGTAACCTTTCTGAGTAAATACACAGCACAAGCACTGTGGCAGAGCTGTTCTTGAATTGAAAAATTGTGCACAAAGTGTATACATAGTGTACACTTTATAGCAACGTTTATGTACCTGACCTATAAGTATCCACATTTTACATTACCTTCAATTTCTCTGAAATAACAATGTTAGCTTGCTAGATAAACATTTTCACTACAGAGTTGTTAACTCAGGCAGTGCATCAAATTTGACAAGCAATTCTTAGCAAGCCTTAGCATTTCCCATTAATATCTATATAGTTTATTCAAACATTTTGTTGTCTTTGAAGCATTTTAAAAGTGAATTCCACAGAAGTAAGGAATTTACAACCAAAATGGATTCCATAGGAATAGGTAATTTACAATAGATTAGAAGGCTGAGTTTAATACTGTCTCAGTTGAATTTGTAATGATCTGTATGCCATTGTGAATTTCTGAATCATTGGGTTGAAGTATTTTTTACTTTTCTATAGTAATTTACATATTACAATGATGCCTTCAAAATGGAAGCTTATAAATATAGTGAAGCCCCTCTACACACCTTTACTCATTTCTCCTGACCCTAACCATACTGATAGTGGGACAGAAGTTTATTTTTTTATTTATATTCTTTTGTTAAGGATCAAAATGCAAACTGTGAGATTAACATTTGTGAATAATGTAGCTTAATGCTTTGTGCCATGATTTTTTTGTGGCATTTGATGAAGTTGTGGATGTGATTTTGATAGATCTGTGGATAGCAGCTACATGGTTCCTTATGGAGAAAGAATTGTATAAATCAACCACTTGGGTTATCTACTGTGTTGTGCATTATTATCATGATAGGAGAACACAGATCACAGACTACACACCATTGCAGGAACAACCACTCAATTGATTAAAATGTGGCTCTAGGTGATATGGTCATGTTGATTAATATTGTCAAATTGGCATGGATATTTACCAGAGATAAGTGGATTGAGGACCTGGCCTACTCTGACCTATAAATAAAATGAAACCGACTTTTTGAACTGATAGTTTTAAAGCAAAGGTTTTAGGGAATGTGTTGGTAATGATGTAATAAATTACTTAATTAACTCATTGTTATTATAGGTTGGCTGTGTCATGTATTAATTTTACCTAGTGTATAAAAATGGTTGTTTTAATGAGAATTTTAAATACTGAAGCAGGGTCATCCTTAAAGCTTTATTTCTCTTTATTATTTTGTTAATAAACTGAGCATTTCTACTGGTTGGTTTAATTTTATTTATGGTTTTTATGTTCCTGTGGATTAAACTGTAGCAGAGTTGTGTTTTGAACTACTCTGTCCTATTATTGCTTAGGCTAAAACATGATATTTACATATTATTTGTCATTGGCTGATAGAAGCTTTATATTACGTTGAAGTGGTTTTTGAATGTGGTTCTGAAGAAGGCTTTAATAGCTGAAAGCACTTATCCTCTGTATTTCTGTTTGTTGTTTTGTCACTATCATAGTCTTAAATAAATTGTTTAGTCAAGTTTTACGGTGTGGAGCATTGCTTATCTTTTGTTTTTAGTTGTATTTTGCTGAGCGAGCTAAATTGGAGCACCCTTCTACTGTTTTTTTTGGTTTTTACTCTGACCTATGTCAGGGATCCATGCTAATGGTGCAAGGAGTGTATCTGCCCTTATTAACCAGTATGTGCCCACTATAAGGCTCAGCACCCCCTGGGTAAATAAGCTGCTGGTCAGCCAGTATCCAGTTGCCCAGTTTGGGTTACCTGGGATAACTCTGTTGAGCGAAAGCTGGATGAAAAAACAGTTGAACTACCAAACATGAACTAAGAATTGCTCCACTATGTGTTGGATCACTGACAGGATATAGCTTGGAAATGGGTGACATGATGGTAAGGAGGAGGCTGGACATCCAATGTATCCAGAAGACAAGATGGAATGGCAGTGCAGCAAAGCCAACTGGCATGGAATTCAGTGTCTAATATTCAGGAGGAGGACAGGCTAGAATGGTGTATCCCAGGTGACTGGAGAATAAGTATGCATGTGCCAGTGTTCAAGAACAAAAGAAAAATTCACAACTGTGGGCAGTACAAAGGTTGTATGAAACCTGTAGAGAGGGTAACTGATAAATGAATATGCAGATTACTAGAAAGTAAGATGGGAGGTGAGCAGTTTGGATTCAAATCAGGATTCAGCACAAATAACACAAAGTTTACAGTGAGGCAGATAGCTGACGTGAAACTAGAGATAAGGAAAGAGACCTACTAGGCATTCTGAGACTTGGAGAAAACATATGACAACGTCTGAAGAAATCTGACTTGAGCAGTCCTGCAGTGTTTGAAGTACAAAAAACATTGGTAGAATTAGTGGAAGCTATGTACAAGGACCCAATGACTCAAGTACGAACAGTGTTCAGTCTCACAGAATGGTTACCAGTGGGAGTAGGTGTGCACCAGGGCCCACTGCTGTTCATACTGGAGATGGACTACATTAGCAACAGGTCAGGGAGGACAGATCAGCAATGTTGCTGTATGCAGACAATGTGACATTACAGGCTGACTCTTAGCAAGAACGTCAGCAAAGGATAGGGGGATGAAATGCAAAACTGAAGACACATGGGATGAAAGTGAGCACAGATAAGACAGTTGTAATGATGGCAAATTGTGGAGTTCAGAAGAAGTTGAGAATTGATATAGAAGGGAAAACAGTAGAACAGGTTAACAGCTTCTCATATCTCAGGGGGTGGTTAAGGAGAAGGGAAGTCTGAATGATGAGGTCAAAGCTATAATCAAAAGGATTGCAACCAACTGGCACAGATTGTCAGGTGTAGTATATGATAGAAGAATGGCAAAGAATCTGAAAAGTTAGGTGTACAAAACAGTTGTGCAACTAGTAGTAATTTATGTCACAAAAACCTGGGCAGTAAAGCCAGAGCAGCTGAGGAAGCCAGAGGTGATAGAGATGAAGTGGGTGGTAGGGTGCACATTGTGAGGCAGACAAAGAAGTGAAGACATAAGAGCAGAAGCCAACATAGCTCCAATTGCAGAAAAGGTCAAAGAGAACATATTACGGTGGTTCAGGCACATGTGCAGAAAAGCAGGTGACAATTTGGAAAAGAAGCTTATGGACAGACAGGAAAAAGGCAAGAGGAAACAAATCATCCAGCAAAGAGGTGGATGGATTCCGTGAGATAAGACATACAACAGTCAGGCATGAGTATCGAAGAACAAAGGAGGGTGGCATTAAATAGAGAGAGAAAAAGAGAGAAAGAGAGAGAGAGATGATGACATATAGAAAATGGGGAAAAGAGGGTTGATGATGATGATGATGATTTGATTAAATCTTGCAGTTTAAGAAAACTAGTTGGTGTCATTGCCAAGATGGAGAACTGTTAGCAGCACTATGCATTTGCTCTGTAATCCTAAAACTATTTTGACAGGATTTTATTTCTGAAAAACTTCAAAACTCCTCAGTTTTGGAAGAAATTATTACCAGAAGCTGCTAAAGAAGCTTCCTTAAAAAGAAACTTAATATTTTAGATTTTTCATGTAAAACAACATGCAAAAGGCTGGAAACTGTCTTTTCTCAAGATTAGTAATTTGAAATCTTTCTCTCATGAACTATCAGTTGAAATAACACACATGATTTTTCATTGAAAATAGACTTGATACAAAAATAGATACAATTAAAGAAAAATGTAGCAAGCAAATATAAATCTTAAATGAAATGGTTAAGCAGCAGAAAATTCAAATAGATCAATTGCCTATATCAGAATGCTATTTGTTCTCACTTATGTTGTTTTAATATAACATATCTCAGTTAACGTTTTATTGGTTAATGTTAATTGGATTACTAGTGGTCTTAAGAGGAAACATTTACTTAAAACATTAACTACAGGAAACACATCTGATTCAAAATGATATTGACAGAGTGAATTCAAATAATTATGCAGTTTGTCATTTCCAGTTTTAAAGAAATGAGAAGAAGCATTGCAATTATTAGGAAAAACATTATTTTAATGTCTAAAATTCTTAGCACTTATAGTGATAGCAAAAGTATGTTGTCTACAGTAGTGAAAGAATAACAAAGCAGACAATATACTTCAATAAATATTTACTTAATTCCTGGAAATGGAGTTAAGTATATCAATAAAAATCTAGATGTTATAACTTCAAACATGAATGGCTGGTGGTTTTGTTTGCTAAATGTAAAAGAAACCCAGACTCTCTGCTAGAGCCAAAGCTCTATGGCATTTTGTTGAAACAGTTAATAAGACATTAATGACTTTTCTGAATCTGACTATTTTATACTCATTATTCATATAAATTTGAAACTCAGTCCAGAATAAATAGCATTTTATTTCAAATTAACTTCCTGGTTGAAAAAATTTAAAATGGTTTCTTATTCCATATCAGACCATAACATTATTAAATATGAAATTATTGTTCAACCTAGAAACTTACTTTCTTGTCAAAAACTACATGCCCATTTAATAAAATTAAAAAAAAAATGGTTTTGTAAAGAACTCCAGCTGTTTTTAGACATGAATAACAACAGGGAGGTTTTAGATGTGTCCCTTTGGGATTCTTTAAAAGATTATCTAAAGGGTAAAATAAGTGTGGTAAGTCAAAAAAGGAAATAATGGGATAAAGAATTATTAGAATTATAAACCCAGATAGACACCTTAAAAGCAAATAAATAAAAAGGTAATAAGAGTACTGAAATGAAGAAACGTAATTCAAAATATCTTGAAAATTTTAGAAAAAGTCATATTACAATTGTCTTCTACAAATCCCTGAAGTTTACACAAATTATCTATTAGATAAAAATATTAAGTCTAAACATATTAAAGAGATTATTATACCAGGCAGTAACACAAAAGTAACAGATGCAGAAGAAATTTTAGACTCCTTTAGGGATTATTTAAATAAACTTCATAATTGAAATGTTATTAAACCACAGAGAGAAGAAGTTAAAATGTTTTTTTTTTTTTTTTTTTTTTTTTGTAAGAAATAATATACATAATAAATTAACCTGTAATCAAATAAAGAAAACTGGGAAACATTTTACAATGACAGAAATAAAAAAGTGAATATGAAGATTAAAAGATAATAAAGTCCCTGGTAACAATGGAATTATAAATGAACTTTATAAAATTCTACCTCATGAGGTATTAGTCATTTTATTATAAGTTTTTTTTCTATAATTAAAGACAGATCTAATGTTCCCCCTTCTTAGAAATATACAATTGTTTCCCCCTCTTAAACAATACAAAGACTTGTCATTATGTTTGTCTTATAGAACCATATCTCTTTTAAGCATTGATTATAAAATCCTTATGTCTATTTATGTTAACAGATTTAAACATTTTCTTCTCCTTCTAATTGCTGAGAATCAAACTGGCTTTATGTTGAACAATGTTATGATAATATTAAAAGAACAATTACCTTAATTGTTTGTGCCAATAACATGAAACAAAAACTATCAATAATTGATTGTGCCAATAATATGAAACAAGAACTGTCAATAATTAGATTAGATCTGAATAAAGCTTTTGAATCTATAGACTGGTTTAATTTATCTTCTGTGTTAGAAACATAATTGAATAATTTCATACAATGAATAAAACATTTGTATCATCACTTCTCTGCTTTAATTAACTCATTAACACCTAGGGCTGTAGAATGTCATATCTCTAGCAGCCTATACTTGCATTCTAGAGCATCTTCTGAAAAGTAACTTAAAAATCATAAGATAAACAAAAGGAAATATTTTGTGAACAATAAAAGCTATTAAAGCTGTAAAAATAGAAATTTTATCAAGAAGAAATATTCTTTGCAGTGATCATAGTCAGTGTATTTGTTGTCTTTCTATAAATATTATAATATATTATAATGCACACAAACCCAAATTATATTTTTGCTAAACTTTCACAAACAAATTGTCATATCTTTGAAACTGAATAGCCTAGACATATATTGCTAGAATACATTTATTAACCAGACATGAGCTTTCAGATGACAAGAAATTCCTCTATGAATGCAATTTTATTCAGATATTTACAGAAATATGAACACATATGTTTAATTCTATAACACTGAATATCTTTCTAGATGTGCACTTTTTATTGCTAATATAAAAGAGGTTTTCTTCAACAACATTTACAGTTTTCCTTATGTCATGCAGCAATCTGTAAGTAACTTGTCTTTTACATAGCAGTGGTGTAGCTAGTGTGGGGGGGGGGGGGTGAGAGGGGTGGTTCACCCCAGGCAGCACTTTTAGGAATGTCACATTTAAAAAAAAAATACTATTCTTTAAGAATGGTCATGTTGCATCACATCTGTGCATGCATTGTTGCACAGATGTCCTGTTATTCCTTTCTGCTTGCAAATATTCATCCTTCCTAAGAGTTGCAACTTGCTTTTGATGCAGAAGGCTGTGTATTCTACTCCTACAGTATGTAGATGGATTACTGAGACTGTACTGTGTTGTACATTTAATGGGGTGGATGCTGCAGTCCTTAGAATGCCCTCCTCTGCAGGAGATACCTACTAACTATGAACCTTTTATCAGTTTGCTATCCATTCCCTATTGCAATATTACCAGCTTGAGGTACCATTTTTTAATGTAGCATAGGCAATTTATTCTTCAAGGGCAACTGACACTTTATTTGTGGATGAAACAGTGAAATATACAGATTGCTAGCAGCAACCTCTTCATTAGTTACAGATCTCTTTAATGTGGAATTATTTAGCTTACTTTTACTTCTGCAGAGATTGTGCATATTTACTGATATTGGTGGATTGTAATGACAGATGTTTGAGTAGACCTTTATGAGGGAAATGTTCTGAACTGGGCAATTTTGTCATTATTGGTTCATAGATTTGTCATTGCTTACTGGAAAAATGTTCAAAACAATACATTTAAAACAAGCTCTAACAAGCATGTTGCATTATACAAGGAATATAACTGAATACAATCAGGAAGGTAAATCAAAGAAAACATGCATGTTTGCATGGTCCTAAATATATGTGCATGAGGGCTATGATTTGAAAGCAGTCCAAAGGTAAACTTTATCTACCACTGGTCAGATGCATTTTCTCTGAATGTATGTTGTTTGAATGAATGTGAGTTTCATAGGTTCATAGGTTCATAGGTGTGTACTAGGCTAATTGCCCTGGAGCCTTTACAAGCCTAGCCCCCCAAAAAATGCCCAGGCACTGTGCTACCCGATGTTAGTTCACAGTGAGCCTATCCAATAGGGCAACTGGAATTATCCCTGGAGGGAACTTTCTATTTCCCATCCACTCATCAAGATTTGTCTTGAAGAGGGCCAGTGAGGTGCTCTGCTTGACATGAATTGGAAGCTTATTCCAGAGTATGGGCAGTTTTTGGGAGATGAACCTGTCCCTCCAGCATGTTCTGTTAATTTTGGTAATGAGGTTGTGATCTCTGGAGTGTGTGGCATGGGTGGATTGGGGTTTCTTTGGGTGTAGCATTTCACATAGGGATGGGTTGGACATGGCTTTGTAAGTCAAGCAGAGCTCACCTCTAAGTAGATGATAAGGGACTGAGAACAGCTGAAGTTTCTTGAGTCTCTCCATGTAGGATGTGTTTAAGGCCTAGGATCCTTTTTTGTGAGGTACTTTGTGGCCACTCCAGCCATTGTAGGTATCGGGTCAGGTACATGCCAAACAGGGCATTATATTCAATGATTTGTCTAATGCGGGATGAGTAGAGAGGAATTCCTGGATGAGAAACCTTTGTTTATAAGATGTACCACATAGATGGACTTTCTGACCACAGTGGCAATGTGGTGGCTGAAGGTGAGGTGGCTGCCAACCTGGGTGCCCAGATCTCTTATCTTCAGTGTTCAGTGTTCTGTCATCAATGTGGTAATTCATGGTAACTGAGTTTTTTCAAAGGGGGATGATAACGCATTTTTTGACATTAAGCTTAAGGCCGTGGTTCCAACACCAGTCATCGGTCTTAGAGAGGCCCTTTTGTAGGATGTCTGCATCACTTGGTGAGTTGATAATGACTCGAAGCTTGCAGTCATCAGCAAACTTGTTCAGCCAGAGTCCTTCTGTGTTGGCCTGAACTTCTGAGAAGTAGATGCCAAACAGAAGAGGACCCAGGACCGAGCCCTGTGGGACTCCAGTCATGACTGGTCAATAGTCTGACTTGGAATCTGCAAATTTCATTCTTTTGTTTTTTTCTGTGAGCCAATTTGCAACCCACCTAGTGATGTAAGGATTGATGCTTGGTTTGGTGAGTTTATCAATGATACCTGAATGGGGAATGGTATCAAAGGCCTTGGCTAGGTCGAGGTAGGCTGTATGCCCTGCCTTACCCTCATCCACAACCTTGGTGACTACCTCTAAGAAGTCAACCAGGTTCAGCAGGCAGGATCTCCCCTTGATAAAGCCAAACTGTGTGGGGTCAAGAGTTTGGAGCTTGCCTATATCTTTGTTAAGCAGGTCCATGATGATGTGCTCCATAGCTTTGCATACCGGACTCAGCAGGCTAATGGGGCAATAGTTCCCAGGGTCTGTAGTTGCTCCCCCTTTACGGACTGGGATGACTGTAGCAGTGCACCTTCAATAGGGACATAGCCTGAGGCAAGGCTCAAGGGCAAAGAAGTTTTAATGCTAAGTCTGTCTTCATTGTGAAACTGCATTGCTTTGTTTAGCAGATGTCTATCAGTGTGTGTGCTATAAAATTTAAAATAAAAGTTTTAAATTAAATCCAAATAATCATTGTAGAAGTAAAGCATGAAACAATATGCACATTACAATGTTTATGGTAAATGGAGAGAAATAGGAAGAAAGAGGAATGGTTGCAGTGGGGAGGGGGGCTGTGTATAAGGGGGCCCCATTTGACCATGATTTTGTGATGGGGAGGGGCAACAAACTTAAAGACAGCCCCTGGTGGCACAAACTCTAGCTAGCTACAGCACTGTAATATAGTAAGTACATAAGACAATATTGTTTACTTTTCATAACTACTAACACAAATCTAGCAATATCTCTAGTACAGTGTAAAATAAATGGACAATGAAAATTAATTTTCCTGTGCCTCACCATGGCATATCACACCATGCCCATTGGTAACATGTAGGACTCTCAGTTATGAAAACATAAGTTTAAATATGAAAATATATCAATCATATATGACAAACATTGATACTTTGTCTACTGCAGGGAATCAAAAATTAGCAATATTGATAATAATTTGTTAATAGCTTCTTGCACTTTCCAATACTGCCTATTATTAGCTTGTAAGCCACTTAGTAAATGAAGCCAACTGCAAATAATTCTGGATGGCATAAGGTGAATGTCTTAAGTTAGAGTCTTTTGTTGCCCAAGAAATTAAGATATGTAAAAGAACAAACAGGGTTTTCCATTATCTCTCTTATTTGCATTGCCGATTCAACCCTTTGCTAATTAAATAAGATCAAAATTAGAAATAGTTGGTTTTAACATAAATGATCATTACACATATAAAATCCATTTCCTTGCAAATTATATTTTATTGATAGTTGGTAACACTGATAAACCTATAACCTCTTTATCTAAATCATTATAATGTTATGAATCTGTATTGGCTCTTAGTTTTAATAATAGTTGAATGACTATCTTATTGATAATTAAAAGAGCCTTTGAAGAAGATTATTGAAAATAATTGAGACAATAAACAATTTAGATATCTAGGAATCTATTATCATATAACTGTAAAGAAATAGCACTGAATAACTTTAATAATATTTGGATTCTATCAATTCATTGATAAACAAAAGGAACAACATTCTCCTCTATAAAAGATAGATTACCTTTAATAAAAGATGATAATTTTGCCAAACATATTATTCAAACAACTTCTCTTTTCTCCTAAAGTATTCATTAAACAATTTAATAGTATCCATTGTAAAATTCTTTAGGTTTCCATAGAAATCTGTCATAAAACTGTATCTTTAGGCCTAAATTCTAATTATTTATGTAGATGAAAAAAAATGTCATGAGATTATCATGAGGAATAGTAATATTGGTATAACCAGGCAACAGTCTTTGATCTACAGAAATAGCTTTAAATGGTTATTAAAGAAATATTTAATTAAAAACATCAATAACCCCTCCTATAAATAATATTTAGAAAAATAAACATTTTATTTTTTAAAGAACTCTGATTTAAGAGTTTGGCTCATTACAATAATTACATTGCTTGTAGTGCATATTCCATTGATACTTTTAATTTAAATGATTAAAATGATGGGCTTATATGATAAGAAGACACAAGCATGAGCAACAGAGGGTGTGGCCACAAGTGCAGGCCCAGGCAACACAGAAACTTTGAGTCATGACAAGCCACACATACAGAAGTACACACATTAAATATTGATGTTCAGGTGTTGCCCCACCACAGCAGCATGGATTGAATAAATGACAATTACTTAGTGGATGTACACACTGTGTATCAGACATAATAACATAATCATAACTTATATCAGTATGCATATATGCAAATCTATCACAACAGGGATCATCAACTCAGACCACAATTAACAGAGGTATGCATACAGACTCATACTGGTATATCTGTGTATGGCAGACAATAAGTGACAGACATCTGTGAAACACATTCCTATCTGTCCACTAAACAAAAGATGCAAACATTTATTTTATTTATTTTACATTTGTTGACTGAGCTAGTCCAACTGGATATATGTCCATTTTCAGTGGAGGCCCGGGGAGAAAAGCTCCAAGAAACAAAATAAACACACTATCATATATAATATAAGACATTTAAAAATACAGTTGAATGTGCAGACATTGCATTTTGTTACATTTCTGTAGACAGAATCATGATACAATCCAGCTATGGATAGCCATGCAAATATTTTGCTAACAATATAGTATAAGAGAAATACTTTTGTTTTATTTGACTTAAAAAAGTAACTAGGTTATACACTCTCTTAGGCATTAACAGACAAGTGACTAGTTTATACAGTAATGGCAATAATGCCTTGAGAAATTAGGGGTAGTTAGTCTGGGTTAGAACAAGGGCATAACCATTGTGATTTAAGTTATGGCTTCAGTTTGGTTTTAAATAATGCTATAGAGGTAATGGTGGATAGATCTTTTGGGAGGGAGTTCCAGATTTTTCAACTGTGTTGGCAAACAAGGAGTCACCTGCCACGTTGTTAGCTTTGCCTATTTGTACAAGTGGTTTATTTGCTGAGCATAGGGTCTTGACATTGTTATAGGGGGTGATTAAGTTATTAAGTATAGGTATGTTAGTAGGTTGGTAGAGGATCTTATGGGCAACTGTTAATTGATTAAATAATATTATATTTGGTAGTTCTAGCCATCCTAGCTATTTAAGATTATCATAATGGTGGGCTCTAAAGGCAGATCCAGTTGCAAATCTAGCAATGTTATTATAGGATATTGCTAGTTTGTTGATGTTGTGTTTGCATAGTTTTGTGAGGCATAGAGGAGGGTAGACATTAAGTGGGTACGGGCAATGGTGGTCCTGGCTAGTGGTGACAAAAAGGATTTAATTCTATATAGGGATCCTAGCTTTTTGTTGACTGTTTTTATAGTACTAATAACATGAGAATCAAAGGTGAGGTTGTCGTCAATAAGAACCCCAAGAAGTTTAGTAGTACAATCAGGAGATATAATAATGCCATTGCTTGATGTGACAGTAAAAGTAAGTGTGGAGGCCCGACGTGTGGGAGTGAATAGTAGTAATTTTGTTTTTTTGGGATTCAGAATGTGGCATCGATGTAGAAGTCATTTTTCAACTATGTTAAACACATTTTGGGTTATGGACTGTAAGACAGATGGTGAGGTGGCAGAGCATATTAGCGTGGAATTGGCTGCATATTGGATACACGTAGCTTAAGGTATAACAGAGTATAGATCGTTTATAAAAATAGAGAATAGGAGAGGACCTAATATGGAGCCTTGAGGGACCCCAAGGGAAATTGGAAGGTGGGAGAATAGGTTGTTTTCCCATAGGACAGCCTGCTGCCTGTTATCCAAGTATCATTGGAACCATTGAATAGCTAGTGTGTATAGAGACAGCGTTTTGAGTATATTAATGAGTAGGTGGTGGTTAACCATATCGAAGGCTTTTGAAAGGTCAATGAAGAGGGCTGAGGATAACGTATATTTGTTACGATTCTTATTAATACAATCTGTGAATGATAAAAGAGCAGATGTGGTACTATGAAATGGTCTAAAACCATGTTGGGAGTTGGCTAGTAAATTGTTTTCTATTAAGTGGTTTAACAGCTGTTTATGAATGCATTTCTCCATGATCTTAGCCAGTGGAGATAAAATGGCTATAGGTCTATAATTTGATAATTCATTCAAGTTGCCTCCCTTATGCAAGGGGATAATGTGAGAGATTTTCCAGATTGATGGGATAGTTCCTTCTGTAATAGTTCTGTTTATCAGGATGGATACTGGGAAGGCTATGGCTTTTTCTGCTTTTTGCAGGTATTCTGCAGGTAATAGATCTGCAGAGAAGGTGGTAGGTTTAAGCTTATGTAAGAGTGTAGAGACAAGGGATGTAGGAACAGGTTGAAAGTGAAATGAAGGGGGTGCATTGGTGATGGAGGTGCTTGATGATGATGTATCAGGGGATAGCTGATTAGCAAGAAATTGAATAGTCTCTGTGAAGAAAGTGTTAAAGGTATTGGCTATTTAAGTAGGGTTATTGTGATCTGAGCCTAACGGGATAGGTGTGACTGAATGCCCGGGGTGTAAGAGTTTATTAATGCCAGACCAAAATCTTTGTGGTTTATTTTGGTTTGTTTGTTGGAGCTCAAAGTAAAAATTCTTTTTGTCTAACAATATGGCTTTTTCTGTTTCATTTCTAAGTTGTCTAAACTTTAATTGATCAACAAGGTTTTTAGTTGAATGCCAATTTGCCCATAATTTGTTTCTAAATAGGGTTTTTTGTTTGGTAGTTTTTGAGAGCCATGGGGCTGGTTTAGTCTTGACTCTAATTGAACATGTTGGGGCGTGGTAGTCTAAAATAGTTAAGAATCTTAAATTAAAGTATTGTACTGCTTCACCTAGAGGTAGGTTTTTAGGGGTGACCAATCACATGCCAAGAGTTCATTTTGAAAGCTATCAGTGTTAAAATTATTTTTGGTCCTTATTGTCCTGTAGGTTGTTGTGTTTCGAATATCACTTTTATATCTGATTATCAAGGTCAGTGAATGGTCACTCACATCTTTGGGGAGAGTCCCTACTTTGTAAGTTTGGTGGTGACTGTTTATAAGAATCCTGTCTAAGGTGCTTTCCTTACCATTAAGTTTATTGATCCTAGTAGGGGATGTAATGGTTTGGATAAAACCATATAGGTTAATATAAGTAGGTGATTGTTCAGAGGAACAGGTCTTCCAATTAATATTGAAGTCACCAAGCACTATGGTTTCCTGTGGGTAAGTATTAGATAGCCAACTGCGAATATCCTCTAGGGTGCTGGAGTTATTACCAGGGGGAAGATAAACACAAATGATGTAGATGGATTTATGTTTATTAAGTTGTAATTTGGAAGTAAGGATTTCAGCCTTATTTATAGGTGGAGGTTGAGAATCTATAGGTGTCACCTGTAATTCACTTAGCGTTGTCGCCTCACAGTTAGATGTTGCTTGTTCGATTCTCAGTTGGAGCGTCTTCTGTGTGGCGACATGCGTGAATGGACATTCCTTCGTTGAAGGTTGTGCGTTAGGCCCGGCAAGCCAGCATGTAGAACTCTACTGCCAATCATTAGCGGACCGTAGTTCCGCTGTGGTGACCCCTAACCAGGAAAAGCCGAAAGACACAAGATAGAATAGCTACTCCCCCACCCTTCTTAGCTTTATGGTCTAGCATCAGGATATTATAGCCAGGTTGAATAATCTCATTATCTTGTGTTGAGTTCTTGAGCCATGTTTCAGTAAGACATAGGATGTCAAATGAATTTACATCCATGAGTGCATGCAGATGGGCAACTTTGTTGTTTATCCTACATATGTTAAGATGAGCTATCAAGAGTGAGTTAGCGGGTCTGTCTAGCAATTGTGAATTAACAGGAAATGGGGTGTGGGGCAGTAAAGTAGTGGTAGAGGTTGGTCCAGGGTTTGGGTGGATATCAACATCTATTAAGGGGTGAAATTGTACTCTTATTGAAAGTTTTAAGAACCTACTTGAGTACTCCTGGAATTTCCTAGTTCATGGATTAAAGAATTTAATGTGGGTCAGTCTGTGATACTTAGACAGTAGGTAGGTAGCTGTGCTGGGTGTAAATGTATTGCTGAGAGGGACTTCAAGTGTTGGTATAGAGGTTTGCCTTATGGAGTTATAAAATCCTAGGCAGTAATGGTATTCATAGAATGTAAGTAAGTAAGATATAGAAAGGAAAGGTAAGAGTAGTATTAAGAGAAGCACCTTTGGGGATGGTGAGCTTGATGAAGGTAGCATAATGAGGTGGTAGATATAGTTGAGTGAAGAGGGAAGGTACCTGTTTAGGTTTGTGTTTAACAGAAATGGTAATGGGTTATGTCACTTTAAGGAGGTGGGTCATGTAAGGGAGTGTGTTAATGATGGTGTGGTCTAGGGAGGATAAATGTAGAGGTACTGGGGGGGTGGGATTTGGGGGCAGGGTTGGGGAGTGGAGTGAGCCCGCAGGGCGAACGGAGCAGGTAGTGCAAGTGAGGGATTAAACGCTAGGAGAATAATCAGTAGAGTGATGATTGCTAAGGTAAGTATGGGATAGATGGTTGGGCGGGTTGGTAGCAGAATAAACAGAGTAAAGTAAAAGGAATAGAGTGGGACAGCAGGAGAGCTAAGTGTAGGGAATGCTGGAATGCCTGGGAGTTATAAGTTAATGTAGTAAGATATGTGTTTAAGGAGACTAGTCAGGGTAGAGGGTGCCACCTACTGGTCAATAGGATATCCTGGCTACTCATAGGGGCTAACAGGGCAAGAAGTAATAGGGGGGAAAAACATGGGAGAAAAATATACAGAGATAGTGAGAGGGAAGGGTATGGTAGGTAGGAGATGAAATGGTTTTTGACTTCTGGCTGTCCTGCCTAGGGAGTGTACACTAACCTACAATTTACTTTCAGATATATGTTTAGGCAAGTCTAATTAAGTACACACAGTGTTCTGGTAAATGTACTTTCTTGTTTCCTTGAGGGAAAGAAGCTCAGGGAGAGGTTTTGCACTATTCTTATCCCCCTAGTATTAGGTAAGGTAGGATTCTTGGTCTTCAGATGGGGCAGGTTCCCAAATTCCTTATACAGGACAGGCAGTTTGGAGAGATAGGGTAAGGACACTGACCTAGTCAAAGAAAAAAAAAACAGGAAATCATCTCAGAACATAAAACATAATTTTGTCACTATCACAAGCAAAATATATCAATGTAAAGTATGGATAAAGTAATAAATGAAGTCAGCTATGGTTCGTAAAAATGTTGGACTCCTATGGCATCAGACTTATCAATGTGTACTGACAGATGACATTGTCACTGTAAATTAAGAATCCAGCTGGATCCTGTTTTTACTCAGATTTTTAATAAATTATTAAAGCTCTGTGAAGTTTCCTTATGTCTCAAACAAGCCACAATCATTCCAGTGCCTAAAGAAATTTGACATCAGCGGTCATGAAGACTTTTGACAGGTTGGTGTTAGCTCACTTGAAGGATATTACAGCTCCCTCATTGGACCCCCTTCAGTTTGCTTATTGAAATAAAATGGTCAGTGGATAATGCAGTTAATATGGGCCTGCACTATATCTTGTAACATCTTGACAACCCAGGGACATATGCAAGGATTCTGTTTGTGGACTTCAGCTCTGCATTTAATGCAATAATTCCAGAATGTCTTCACTTGAAACTCTCCCAGCTTTCCTTTACTGCTTCCACCTGTCAATGGTTCACCAATTTTTAACCAAAAGGAAACAGCATCTAGCTATCACATGATCAATGCATATGCCCTCGAGGGATGTGTGCTCTCCCCACTACACTAATGACTGCACCTCTAAAGACCTTTCTGTCAAACTTATTAAATACACAGATGATACAACTATCATTGGGCTCATCAGGAATGGTGATGAGTCTACATACAGATGGGAGGTTGAGCAGCTGGCCCTTTGGTGTAGTCAGAATAATCTGGAACTGAACACTCGTAAAACTGTGTAAATGAGAGTGGATTTTAGGAATGGTTCTACAGTATTATACCCCCTCTTTATATTTAATACTGCTGTGCCAGTTGTGGAATCCTTCAAGTTTTGGGATCTATAATCTCCTAGGACTTGAAGTGGGAGACCAATGTATGGTCCATCATAAAAAAGGCACAACGGTGAATGTACTTTCTGAGACAGCTGATGAAGTTCAACCTCCCACAGGAACTGTTGATTCAGTTGTATACAGCAGTCATTGAGTCTGTTCTCAGCTCATCCATAACAGTGTGGCTTGGGGATCTTTGTCTAATCATAACAAAACAGGTTACATTGAATAGTCAGATCTGCCGAAAATATCATTGATGCTAGTTTGCCCTCCTTACAGGACCTGTACTATTACAGAGTCATGGAAAGTGCAGGGAAGATCATCACCAACCCTTCACATGCAGGCCACCATCTTTTTGTTGCCTGTTACCATCACCCAGTCATTATAGATTAATATGCACCAAAACAAGCAGATATAAGAACATTTTTTTTCCACTCGCTATCAAGTTCATAAATGGCCAACTCAGCTCATTATGTTGGGGTATTCTTTTTCCCAAGCCTCTGACGATTCTGCATTATTGTTTACAGATTGTTAATACTTGTTTCTTTCAGAGTTTATTTTAGTATTTCTTGCAGTGAGTTGCACTTTGCACCTTGTATGTATATGTATATTTACCTTTTTGTCTTGTTCTTAATAGTTGCATGTATGTTGTTTGTCTTGTTCTTAATAGTTGTAGATATGTCTTTTATGTAATTCATACTTGGAGAGTCACTAAAACTGGAGCCAAATTCCTTATATGCATGCATACTTGGCCAGTAAATGTGATTCTGATTCTGATTTTGAACAGCATTCATTGTCATCTCAGGGTGAAAATCACACCACTGGATACAGTGGATCAAGTGTTACTCTAATGCAGTCTAGGGCACCCACACTAACAGTTCACATCGCACTCCAGTCTGCCTCTACCATGTGTGGAAGCACTTGGCTCAGGTTGCTCACAGAGACTAATGGGTGATGCCAGCATGTGGAGATACACTGTGGGAAGGAGCATGATTCTGACTTGGCTGTCTGCTTGTGACTGCAGAGCCAACATCAGATAGACCAGCTGTGGCAGTGTCTGCATGTTGGCACATGGATATTGATGCCTGATGGGCAAGGTTTGTTCTGCTAAGACAGAGCCTGCCTCTCTCATGCGGCAATCAGTTAAGCACTACTATAGTACTCTCACAGCCAAGGATTTTATTGGCCATGCTACAGATAACATACTTTCATTCTGTGATGCCACTGACACCATTACCTCACTGTGTCTTGCTCATGTCCTTCATGCAGTACACCCAGCTTGTGTACAACATGACTTGTGATATGGGCAAGTGAATGGATGCCAGATCCATGACATTTCTGGGAACATTCATTTGCCTGTCGGAGTAGGTGGACAATCTCTGACATGTACCCATGCATACCAGCTGCATAACTATGTCGACTATGATGGGCAGTATAAATCTGTTGCAGGGAATTGTCAACATTAGCAGCAGCAGCAGTAGTCTAAACATGGGTCTGTTTTTCACAGTTCTTACCCTGTCCAACGTCTGATGTCCCATCATTGTCTGATTACGTTTTCCTCCAACAGCTCAGGCTACAACCAGATCCACATAACTCACCATGTGGGCCAGACTGTGTCACAATGTCAGTGTCCTGTGTGGCAGCGGCCATGCTACCACACTGAGACACATCAGATCCCCACATCAGGATCAGTGGATGGGATAATGGAGGATAAAGGCAGTTAATCTGCTAATAGAAGAGACAGATGACATAGATCAGGGCAAAGTGCTTACATCACATGCTTATTATCATTAAAGAGATATGACACATATATTTCACTGCAACATTACACATAATAATGACCTACCCTGGGGTACTGTCTGTGTATGGGCTACAGAATCTATATAACAGTGAGTTGACAATTATGTTACATATCCAACATACCTGACATATGTGAGGAATACAGCCATAACATACAGCCCTGACAATTTCTTGTGTGAATACGGCATTGGAGGAGAGTGATGAAATGCAACTGTTATAGGGAAACAAAGTCTTAGCATTCTTAATCACATCATTGTCAGCATGGTCCATTCTGACAGCATTAAAACATAGCATTCTTAGTGACATCATTGTCAGCATGGACCATTCTGACAGCATTAAAACATAGCATCCTTAGTGACATCATTTTCAGCATGGTCCATTCTGACAGCATTAAAACATATAATAAGCATCAAATAGACATACCACTTGTTTGTGCACTAGATGCTGATGTAGTCTATCCTATCAATGAGTAAAAGGACACAGTATTACGGCAACAGAGTAGTGACATGATGATATATATGACACAGTAAAACAGTCTGCTGATTCTCACATGAAGTACTGTGTACCTGTTGGCCAGAGGTCCCTGTGTAGAAAAACAGTGACATTAATGTCATGCAACACAGGTCTGCTGTACATTGCGTTGCCTCGGTGGATGTACCTGTAGTTTAAAATGCTAGGGAAATACCTATTTGATGGTAAACAGAAGTGGCATAACATGAGGCTGAGAGAATAAAGGATACTGGTCACAGTAACATTGTATGGAGACATTCACCTGACATTTCCTGTTATTTTGCAGAAATAGACTTGTAGATATTAATGTAGAGAACATTTCACATGCTGCTTGCACTGTGCGTGTGCACTGCAGTTGTATGTCTATATGTCATTATACTTACATTAATCATTTTCACCCTTTGTGGATTCCTGTGCATGATGCAAGTCTGCTGCTGAAAAACAAAAATGACAATAAATGAATATGAATGTCACAGCAATATGTGATGATTTACTCTATAGTCATCAATGTTATGCAAAGTAACACATAAATGTGCGGCCTGGAACACCTGCTTTCTTCCCACCCAAGGTATGCAGCACTCCCTATTTGCTGTATGCAGGATTCCAAGAAATAGTATGATCTCATGTGGGGATCAGTAGTGGTCCACCACCAGTGGCATCACCCGATCTCACATACCATCATACCATGTTGGCTGCAATGAGGATCTTGTTAGAGCAGCTTTGGCAACAGGCCTTACTGGATCTATTGTCACCTTCCATCGCATTAATCATGTAGGTGAGACTGACATTGATTTCATTCCTCTGCATTGTATTCCCTGCACATCCAAGGAGTCTACATCCATGTTATCACAGAGCAGCTATTATATTCTCATTCTCCTGTGGGGAGAAATTGTCACCCCTAGGTCTGTTTGCCATCTGAAATGCAGTGATATGAAAGTGTGCAGATTAAAGTGGGGATCCACTTGTGGAGATGATTATGTGCACATCTTCTGCCAATGCAAGCACAATGCATTCCTGTGCAATGCAAAATTATATGAAATACTCACTGTGACATATAGTAATGTGGCATATAAAAACATACAACAATGCCTGCATACATAACACTTGTAAAAGCAACATAAACCTATGATATCTGTAGAGGCTTCCTGTGGGATTCCAACCTTTTGCAGTAGATATCAAGGAATGGAGGTATAAACACAACAACATCATGCCACTGGAGCCACAGTATGCATGCATTTTACATTAACATACTACAAAGACATATTTTATTTTTTTAATATTTGTTTACTGGGAAAGTCCAACTGGAATGAGCCCATTTTCAGCAGAGGCCTGGGGAGAAATGCTCCAGATGCACATCTTTTAAATGTGGGAGGAAATTGGAGCACCTGAAGGAAACCCATGTGAACACAGGGAGAGCATGCAGACTCCAAACAGAAGGGACCCAAGTCAAGAATCAAACAGGAGAAACTCTTGCTAAGAGGTGGCAATGCTAACAACTACACCACTGTGGCTCTCAATATGCATACTCAGAAATGGCTGTAGCTGTAATGCAATTGTAATGTAAACAGACAAGTATTCAAAAACAATCTATCATATGACTTGTTATACATGATGACCTTATATCAGCACGATCATTATGGAGCAGTGAATGCCATTCACATCAGCAGAGAATATCTGTAAATTGAACAATTTACAGAAAATGTTGGAAAACCTCAAAATCTGTAAGCAGGGCACAAATAGCATGGATCCTTTTTGTATTGATCCAGTAGGTTTTAATACTTGTTTTAAGAATCATCAATGTGTAAATATCCATAAAAGCAAAAGGGATACATACTACATAGTATAATTTGGATAATGTTTAAATCATACCTTTCAACTGTCTAGATTTTCACAGAATGCCCAGAATTTTGCCTCATATTTTTTTATCTGTTCTTCATAAAATTTGTGTTTTTATGGCAAGTCGCTGAGAGCTGAAGTCACTGAATAATAATATACATTTGTGTTTCAGAATGCATCTCTTTCAGAAAATGCATGCTAACACAAATTATGTTATTCTAGCAACTTCCTAAGTTTATAAGAACAGTACTTAAAATGTTTCCCTATTTTTGGGCCATTGTCCCCAATTATTTTAGGCTTTGTCCAGATTTCTTGTGTTAAGAGCTTGAGAGGTATAGTTAGAATCCATACTTTTCCTTGCATATATCACAGAGTGTATCGAGTCACCCACAACATATACAGATAATCCATAAGCCGTCTTTATGTACTGTTCAGTTTTGCTATTTACATCTGTCTGTACAGCTATCTATGTGAAATTCTTGCATGTCCTTGATGCAGATGTCATCACCTGTATTCATATAGGTAAATCACACACCACTCCAGTAAGTTACAAACATTATTCATAATGTGCACATTTTTCATAAATACATCAGTCTAAAGAGATACATTGGATAATGAGTAATGTTAACATAGGTCTATAATGAGCTATTATTCTCCAAAACATCAATGCTAGGAGGTGCCAAACTAACTTAACAGGTACTAATGATATAGTTGTAACTAAAATTAAGACCAGCTATATGCATACAGCTATAAAGTACAATTTGTGCTATACATCATTAACGAGGTTCACATACAAGTCTATAGTGTTTTGTCTGTTGTTTATAATGCATATGTTGGTACACCTGTATGTGTGGATGTAGTCCCCAGTGACTGATGTGTTATGCATATCCTGCCTATTCACATGGTGAATGTGTGTCTGCTGTCTCAGTGTTCACACTGTTGTTGGCAGATCTTGTGACATACCCTTCAGTTCAATATTTTGTATTGCATATGCCTGCAACACCTTTGATCCTTTGATGGTTTTCTTAAAATATACTCATATCCTGTGTTTGGGGGTACTTGTGCACATAGGCATTTCTTTGTACCATTTCACAAACAGCAAGCATCAGGATGTTTGCATTTTGCAGGGTAGTGATTGCTAATAAATGTAGGTAGGTCATGCATACAGTTGTAAACAGACAATAATGTTTGTACAACATATATTAGCTTCTCGTGTTACAGGCTGTGACTATGTTTATGACTGAATATTATTGCTATTTAGTAATGTATTTGTTAAAATGTTGTGGAGTCAGCCAATGTATAGCTCAGTTGTTTGCCATACGGCTTGGTTATTTTCCATGTTATTGTCATCTCACATTGTCTACATTATAATAAAGTTAATTTGTGGCTGTTCATATGACTCATTATATGTACAGACACGTGTAGTACATTTTACATTCACATACAGACATGACTGATCCGGGAGCACATGCAATGGAAAAATAATGGACATACTGATATCCTGTCAATCAGCTGGACAGTTTATTGAGGTAGACATCATTAGTAAACAGTGCAGATCCCAATACTAATGCTATATTGTTATTTTCCAGTTCTAATTTTGTCATATTACAGTTATATGAATGCTGCTATAAGCAGTGAGGGTAGGCTTCCCTTCAAAGGTCAGGTTATGTTATCTGTGTATGCTTAGCATATGATCTCTCAACTGTCCAGATTTTCACAGAATATCCAGATTTTTGCCCCATATTTTTATAGCCTGTTCCTCTTAAAATTTGTGGATTTTTGGCAAATCACTGAGGGCTGAAGTCGGTAAATAATTACATACATTTGTGTTTCAGACTTCATATCCTAAAGAAAAATGCATGCTAACACAACCCCAATTGTTCTGGCAACTTTCTAAGTTTATAAGAGAAATATGTAAAATCTTCCCCTCTTTTTTGGACCTTTGTACCCCATTATTTTAGGCTTTGTCCAGATTTCTTATGCTAAGAAGTTGAGAAGTATTGCTTGCCATATTTAATGCAGGCCAATAAGCAACTTTTCAGGTCATGTCATGATTTTCACTGTATGGTCTTGATTAATCTACTCACTTTGTGTGATGGATAGAATCCCTGACATGTTGTGTTACTAGACATGTCCATAAGTATAGTTAATACAACTTAGGGTATGTGTTGTGTGCATGTTGAGCCATCTGCTAGCAGCAAATCTATTGATTATAATTGTGCTACTTGGTAAAATTTGCCTCATTTTATTTTGTAATATTTGTCTCATTTCATCTTGAATTGTGTTTTAAATGAGACCTTCAATATATACTAATGCAACTTTATTCTCATATTCTGATATGCAGAACTCACATATAGATATGATGTTAATTTATTTTAGATTGCAGATGTGCACATCAGTTTTAGTTTAATGTCAGATATGAATTTCATAGGCATCTGTGGCCTGATAGTCATTTGCTTTTCATTGCTATGTTTTTGATTACTGACATACATTGCATATGGTGGTACAATGGACTATGGTCATAACGTATTGTAACATTTTATGATGACTTGATTTCTGACTGTTTATTGTGTCACAGTGGGTATTTTATGCAGACAGGTAGCTTCAGGTATGCATATGCAATTTCTATCCTGTGTTATAATTCTTCTTGGTAGAGCATGGGACCTGTGGACGATCACCAATCAGATGCAGACAATGAACGCATGCCAGGCCACTACCATGGTCCACTGATGATGATGACCATGATGATGATAAAGATGACAACAGGGATGCTGGACCTGCATGTGCCATCATCCCTGCTACATCCTGGAGGAGACATCACCAGGAACATCAGTGAGATGCTTATTAGGGAGCAGATCCAGGAGGTACTGACTTGTGTGTGTCATACACAGATGTGAGACATGATGGAGAATTGTGTTTAGGATATGGAACAGGCTATGCATGACTCATTCAGGGAGATAGCTTGAGAGATCATTCACAGTGTTCATCTCCAACAGAGTGGTCCATAAGTGTTGTCTGTGTGATTCAATTGTTTGCCATATCAGTGATTAGACTGTATATGCACTCTTGTGAATGCATAACATATAGCTGCCATGCTTATGTGCCTCAGGTCCAAACAGACAATACACTTATTGTGTGACATTTAATTACGTTTCAATGTGTGCATGACATACATTAACACATTGCACTTTCCTTCCATATTTAGGTGTCCATGCATTGTGGCAGTTAACATGCAGCTACTGTTGTAACAGTTACAATGTAAACGTGTGTTTGTGAAAGAGACGCTCAGACAACACATGTTGGCTATAGTCTAGCACTACCGTATTGGTATGGTTTAGATTTGTGTATTGCCATATCACGTATGTCAGATAGAAGGACATGATCTTGTCATGTGTATTGGATGACAGCTGTCATGCTGTCTCTCTGGCATGATGTTATGTTGTATAGCATATGTTCACAATGATGATGCCATGTTGGGTCATAAAAGGAATGTCATACATATGGTCAGTCATTCTTTACTGACTGTTTGGACCACCAATGTAATGTTCATGTTTGGTCTATGTTGCATTTCTATATCTGTTTATTATTCGCATACATTCACAGCTTTTGCCAAATGATGCACATATTAAATGATGTAAGCAGATATCTCTGCATGTAGTCTGAGCCATACTGATATACCATTGTACCTTTGACTTGTGAGCATTCACTGACAACATCTATGTGCTGAAATGATGTTTACAAGACCATAATGAGCAGGGTCCATGACATGTAAAATGCATTTGTTTATACCACATAGGCATGACACTATATGTGTATATGTGTATATATGATGGTAATTCTTAGCTTTCTTACCTATGCCTGTTGATGTTGCATGATTGCACGTTACTGTGGATATGTGATTTATACATGTCGATTTTTTATTGATGTCAGTCTGCTCATGTGACATATATATTTGCCATTTGCTTAAATGTGTTTTGGATTGGCTTCAACAGCACCCTGTGTGCTGTAGACATACATTTGCAAAGTGTAACCTCACCTTGTTGTCCTGCTTTATCATTGTCTTCCATGATGTGGGCCCATGTGTCCACCTCCCTTTCACCTTTGTAGGTATGAATTATATTTTGCAGATATGTTTGCCTTTGTGTCAGTTATTGTCCATTGTCATGTATTATTTTGTTTACAATGTTAACATGTGCCAAATCTATAGACATTATACAGATGCAGGCCATATGCATGCATGTTGTTGGCTACTTCTCACAATACATCTTTGTCCACATTATACTTTTGTATTGACAAATGTGCATTCTTGAAATTCATGTATGCAATTTGATAATTTTTTGAGCTGCAATGTTAGATTTGTGAACATATTATTATTACATGTCATTGGTGTGTGTATGTGTATTGAGATTGCTTTCATATGCATTCCAGTTAGGCTCCAGTTAGGCCACTGACAGTCATACATGCACACCCACACCTTTGACAGGGGCATATGTATGTGCCATATATGCATTATGTTACCCGTTTGCTTGGGATGTCTACACCTACTTGTGTATGTAGCAACCATTTTGCTGCTTTGCTGCAGTGCTGCTGTTTGGCACTGTGATTTGTTGTTTGTCTTTCACATGCATGGTTAGATGTTCTTTTTTGTCAAATGCTAGAATTATCTAGCATTCTAAGATCTGCCTTTGCTCATCTGTGATGTTTTTTGGCTTACACTTGCACTGCTGACAGACTACATGAATATTGTGTTTTATCCAATGTGTACCGTGATCCTTATTTATTACCCTCCAACACACATCTACCATTGGTCATACACATCCAGGTATGATTGCCATCGTTTGAAATGTCAGAACATGATAGTGCATGAGTACATATGTTTTCCTGCATTTTACCATAGCTTGTATGCATCTCTCCCCTGTTCGACAACTTTCCATTACCCACATTTTGCAGTGTGCCATCTGTGTAACTTACCTGTCCTTAATGTTTTTTCCAACCTTTCTTTGTTCTGTGGATATACCTGCTGTGATATCCTTGACCTCCTTTTTCCCTATATTTACTTTTCGTTCTACTCTTAAAAAAAAAATAAAAAAGTAGGGCCTATTCCCAGAAAATAACAAACATCGCCCATTGCCCTCTGACTTTCCCTCAGATTTTTCTTGTTCCAACATATCTTTTGTGTGTCCTTTTTCTCATATCTCACGTCTTATTTTCTGTCTCCCAGTTTACTTGTGTGTGTTCATTTTCTGTCTTCCTCACACATGTCCTGTAACCATTGTTAGTTAATGTTAGCTATGGTGATGTGGCTGCAATTGCCCTTTGCCTTTATTTTTTTTTATTAGAAAATGTACAGAGTGTGTCAGAACTGCTGTGGTGGTGCTGCAGTAGCGTTGTCACCTCACAGTAAGACGTTGTCCTGTTCGATTCTCAGCTAAAGTGTCTTCTGTGTGGAGACATGTGTGAATGGGCGTACTTTCGTTGAAGGTTGTATGTCAGGGCTGGTAACTCGGTACGTAAAAATCTACTGCCAATCATTAGCGGACCGGAGTTCCGCTGTGGCGACCCCTAACTGAGAAAAGCCAAAATATACAACAACAACAGAGTCTGTCAGAATCTGTAAGTGATAGCTAGCATAATAAGAAAAGACCTACACAGATGTTCCATAGTTTTCTGTAAGCTTAATGAAGAGATTCTGTTATAGATATGAATTTATGAATGTCAAGCTGCATAGATTGTGAGCTTCTTTCTGTAACTTGGTTAATGTACATCACACATTGACAATGATTTTTCATTACTTGCATGTTGGGAGGGTGGCCTAATGGTTAAGGTGTTTGCCTTATAAACACAAGATGCAGGGTTTGAGCCTCACAAGGGATAATGGACTAGGCTTAAAATGGCTTGCAAAGACAGTTAGCATAGTAATACCCTATGAACCTACATTTGAGTGATATGTAATACTATCTTGCTACTGGGATAATCTGTTGCATACCTGGAAAGAGGTTAATACCTTTTTGAAAGCTTCATAGACAGGCACATTTAATTTATTTAAAACAATGTTTTTGTGCAATGTTCAATTCCTGAAAGTGTTTCCACTTGGAAAAAATTAAATTACTCCATTGTTTATGGAATTTATAAATATGGCAAATGCTTTGTGTCAAAATGAAT